>NC_133483.1:3907124-3953318 GCF_025370935.1 Choristoneura fumiferana
AGAGATAAGACCAGGCTAGATCGATTTATCAACCCCGAAAACCCCTACATACCAAGTTTCTGTCGAAATCGTTTGAGCCGTTTTCCGAGATTCTAATTATTATATATTATATATAAATAGATAATATACCTACGACATATTCTGACATATCTAGTACGTATCTACGCGAAGACATAAAACTGTATATTGTTTAAAGTAGGTACCAACGCCTTTAGTTTAAACGGGAAAACTTTGTTTGTTATTTAAGAACAGCGGAAGGATATTTATATAGCTCATGTTGGCCAAGGGAACATTGAAAAACTAAAGTTAAATGTTGAACGTAGGCACATAACTATATCCGGTTGTAACCATTTTCCTAAACAGTCACAAATAAACTAGTTCTAAGAAACGTTGGGGGATGACTTGATGTTTGGAAATAATTCCGATCCACAAGCAATCCCTATCTACTCTGCTAAAAATGTAGTTTTAATATTAAAACGATTTTTAGTATTGTAACGTAAGATTTAATAATATTGTATATCTGTTTCTTAAAGAATAATATAGGTAGTCGTTGAGTTTCTTGCCGGGTTGTCTATTCTCAACAGGTTTTTTAGGGTTCCGGAGCCAAAATGGCAAAAACGGAACCCTTATAGTTTCGCCATGTCTGTCCGTTTGTCCGTCCGTCCGTCCGCGGCTTTGCTCAGGGACTATCAATGCTAGAAAGCTGTATGCCGACAAAATGGTACAATAAAAAATTAAAAAATTTTTTTTTAAGGTAAGTACCTCCCATAGACGTAAAGTGGGGGTATTTTTTTTCTCATCTAATCCTATGGTGTGGGGTATTGTTGGATAGGTCTTTTAAATCCATTACGGGTTTGCTCATACGATTTTTCGATTAAGTGATTTGTTTCCGAAATATTCAACTTTAAAGTGCAAATTTTCATTAAAATCGAGCGTCCCCCCTCTAAAATCAAACCGTGGGTGGAAAAATTTGAAAAAATTCAGGATGGTACTAAGTATATTAAACTTTCAAGGAAAACTATAACGGTTTAGTTTGCTTGAGAACTATTAGAGGTAGTCAAGAGTAAATAGCAGCCTAAGGTATAAAATATATCTAAACTATGGAAGATTCCGTAAAAATACGAAATCCTTAGAAAAATATTACTTAACTTTTTCGTAATGGCTACGGAACCCTATTTTGGCGTGTCCGACACGCTCTGGCCGGTTTTTTTTCGATGGTGGTAAATATTTGTATTCCTATAATCGTACAGGTCCGTGATTCGATAAAATGACCGCTTATGCCACACGTTATTCTTATGGTAAAGGAATACCAGATTAACGGAAAAACTAGGATCCAACCAACTTGATTTATTACTTATTTACAAAAGCCATTTCCAAGCCAGTCATGTGCTACCGAAGGCCCGACAAACGGCGTTAATCGAGCACGCGTCTCATTGTCAATTGCAGACGTTACGTACCATTTAAATGTTATAATTGTAACTTCCTTGTCACACACCGTCAACCTCCACACTACATTTACACTCTCGCTTTGCCCCGAGGCCTTGTTTAACACACTTGTAATCACAATAGTTTTCACCACTTCTTTCTATTACACGGTATAAAACGAAGGTTGAAAGAGATGGTGACAGTACACCTATTTTAGTTTTAGCCGATTTTAAAACGCTTAAAAAACGACAGGCAGAAAATTATTTTCATGTGTTTTTGTAGTCGGTTAATTTTTGTTTTATAAATTTTTTTTGATCGACAAGCCGACTCCTCGTCCATAGGTGTAGGAAGACCGCCTACCTCGTCTCGTGTTGCGAATGGCACTCTAAAGAAAATTAATTTATGTTTAAGCCGAATTTAGACTTGCAAGAAAAATCGTGCAAGCTGCATTACATTGCGGCGCTCGATTGACCCCTAATAACTCGTTGGCTTTACGGCCTCGCAATGTAATGCAACTTGCACGATTTTTCTTGCAAGTCTAAACTCGGCTTTACACTCGTGGTGGAGTTATGTTGGTTATGAAGTCCTTTGTGCCCTATAAAACCGGTCAAGTGTGAGTCAGACTCGCACATCGAGGGTCCCGCTACACCTCTGTATAAGCTGGTCGCATGGCAAGTTCTGTGCTATATACACATTTGACAGCAAAATTAAGTTGATTATGATAGGAAAAATCAGAGAATTACAAAGATAATCTGACTTATCAATATTTTGGTATAATTGATGAAGTGGTTTGCTTCATCTTTGGAAGCATCCATTCAAGGAATGGAATTCGCTCCCGTCGTCTGTTTTTCCGGATAAATACCTACAATCTAGGGCTCTTCAAGGCTAGAGTGAATAGGCTGTTACTGAACCAGTGAGACCTTTGGCCTTATCTGCACTTAAGAGGTGAGGGAGGGGTCAATCACGGTCAGTTTTATATAAAAATATATGTATATATAGTTACCTATAACTAAGTAATATATACTCGTATACGCAATAATAAATATTATCGCCAAAGTACTTGTACTTACCTACATGGAAAGTTAAAAAGTCCTTCTGTACCTAAAGTTTTGTAATAAAAGTTATTTTCTTTAATATAAGAGGGGGAAAACGAGCATGCGGGTCTCCAGATGGGAAGCAATCACTGCTGCCTATGACACCTGCTAATACGAGGAGATCACAGGTGCGTTGCCGGCCCTTTGAGAGATTGATAGTCTACATAAAAGATCCTTTACCTAACGGTATAACGTAGTAATTCCTCTTATTTCTCAAACATCTTTGTAACCTACCTGTGTTTAACAAATAAAACATTCTATTCTATTGTACTCAATGAGTTTTTGGCGTAGCTTAACGCCTCGACGTCGACTTCAATCAATGAAATGGCAGATGTTGATAATAAGGCTTATACTAACTGTTTGATATTTTACAACACTGAATTCACACAAAAGGCTCTGTGGCTCTGGTAACCAGAGAGATTTTTTTGACTGAGGACCCTTGACAGATGTCAAGAGGGTGCTGTCGTTGCTACTGGTTCTGATGGCGGCCACACCATCCCCCCCACCTCCCCCACGGAGAATGGTTCTAACGATACCCTTAGGATACCCCACTCGTGCTTTTTAGCGGGTTCTTTGTATTTGTATGGGTTTTGATCAATAAGATGCTTATACTGTAACAATTTGGAGACCGTTTGGTTATAAAACCTGTGTGTTACATGTGTTACATGCCTGTGTGTGACCAGAAGTCCCGTTTTGAACGGGACTGTCCCTTTTTTTGATTAAGAGTCCCGGTGTCCCGGAAATGAAACCCGTGTGTCCCGTTTTCAAAAATCGCGCAAAAATTCAGTTCTAAAGGCGATGTTGATATAACTAAGGAGAACATAAAAAAACGTGCCAAGAGTTTCATTCTTACTTAAAAGCATCACAATTTTGCACGAAGATATATGTAAACTATGCCGACAAAATGGTATATTACAAAAAATATTAAATTGATTTTTTTTTAGAGTAGGTACCTCCCATAGACGTAAAGTGGGGGTGATTTTTTTTCTCATCCAACCTTGTAGTGTGGGGTATCGTTGGATAGGTCTTTTAAAACCATTAGGGGGTTGCTAAAACGATTTTTCGATTCAGTGATTTGTTTGCAAAATATTCAACTTTAAAGTGAAAATTTTCATTAAAATCGAGCGTCCCCCCCCCCTTTTAAATCTAAACCGGTGGGTGGAAAAATTTAAAAAAAATTAGGATGGTAGTAAGTATATCAAACTTACAAGGAAAACTATAACGATTAAGTTTTCTTGAGAATTATTAGTAGTTTAAGAGTAAATAGCAGCCTAAGGTATAAAATATACCTAAACTTGGAATATTACGTACAAAATACGAAATCCTTAGAAAAATATTACTTATTTTTTTTCGTAATGGCTACGGATTCCTATTTCAGGCGTGTTTGACACGCTCTTGGCCAGTTTTTTTTCATTGACTACCTGTTAATTGACCTAAATAAACTAATGTCCCGTTCTGAATCAAAAAAAGAGGTCATGTCATGAGCCCTCGGTCACACATTCTTGTGACCCCTCTCGTCTCGTGCGAGTGTTATGTAAACGTGCTAAACCACCAACTCTCGTTTGCCATGGCTTCACGAATCAGTGCGTAAAGGAAAAACCTCATATAAACATGTTTGAATGGACGGAGATCATTTTACTCGCAGGCGTGCGTTTGACGATACGCTACGTCTCCTATAACGATCGAGAAGAAACTAAGCCCGCGAGAACGACGAGTTCAAAACGTGCCGGGAACTTTTTTATATTCCAACGGCTTTGAAAGTGTGACCATGTTACTTCTGTTGTTTGTGGCAGTGCCAGTGTTGTGGGTGCTTTTGTTTAGGTATCGGAGACGGAGGATGTATGAACTAGCTTCAAAGATACCCGACGGGGGGCTAGAGCTCCCCGTGATAGGGGCGGCGCACAAATTTATTGGAACTACTGAAGGTAAGATGATAATATAACTTTAGTTAGTATTTAGGGTTCTGTACTTGAAAAGGAAAAATCCGGCAAGTGAAGGGTAAAGTTTCGTTCACAAGTGACAATACTTCAATACTCGCCTGATATCTTACCTTACATACCTTAATACCTTAGTATTAGAGTTCATGTTTCTATATTTTTGTTCACTTTTTGGTTATTAGCTCCGAAATATCTGATGGCCACTATACTAGGCAAAGGATAGACATAATTATATTATACTTAAGTTCATATCGAACAAGACACGAGCACAAACATTGGTATTTTTCATGCAAATATCTGCTTCGACAGGGCTCGAACCCGGGACCTTAAGCTTCCAATCTAAAGTTTTTAAATTAATAAATTAAAAGTGTTACTTATACAGTTAAACTCAGAATTTATCAAACTTTTTTTATGTAGCCGGTAATATGCTGGGCAAAGGCGTCCCCTTCCCTCCGCCATCACTTCCCTATACCGAGCATGCACCTGCCAATGAGGGCTATCGCGTATGAATTCACTACTAGAGGCGCTAGTGTAGCGTGAGGTCTCCGAAATGTCAAATCTCCTAGTTTTTGGGTGAGCTACGCGGGTTTATTTATAATTGGAATAATATTGTGAATATTTTGCAATATCTGAAATTAATTATGGCAAATATGCGTTCCGGGGCAATGAATGTCTGTGTTTTGAGACAGTTTTGTCTTTCGGAAACCTTTGTCCTCCCTTTTTTCCGAACAAAACGGTTTTATGGGGTGGTATTAAATATGATTTTAATCTAAACTTTGTTTTCACGCCCGTAATAACAGACTTTGAAAGCCATACTTAAAAACCTCACGCAACAGTGCGCCATCTAGTGAGACAAAAAACGATAGCCCTCATTGAGCTGAAATGCGCTCAGGTCGCCCCGGCATCTCCTCTTGGGTCTGCCTCTGCTCCTTTGGCCATCCCTCGGAATCCATTCGGTAACGATTCGTCAATCAAACTTATAAAAAAAAATGCATTTCAGATTAAAATTCCTTAAAAATAAATTACCTTGCCTCATTCAATATAGATGTAAGATGACGAGTACCTACACTTCGCGGCACTCAGGTTGAAAACGTCTGGCTTAGAAAGTCCAAGTACAATAGAATCATTTGAAAATCACATTATTACCCTAAAGATCAACAATAGACGATTACTAGAGAGGAAATGTTGCTACTACATTACGATTATGCAATTTTTCGTCTTGGGACCGTTTGGTCAGATATACAGGGTGATCGGTCATTATAATAATAAATAATAATTTCTTGGTACAAATTACACGAATTAACCTAGCCGCAAACTAAGCTAAGGTTGTACTATCGGTGCTAGATAACGGAAAGACATAGTATATACATGTAGATAAATATTTACTTAAATACGCATACAAACATCTAAGACTCAGTACTTACAAATATTCGTATTCATGCATACAATAAATGTTTGTCACTAACAGCTCAGCTATCTGGTCGTCGTTAAATTATTTTAGACATAGTACATTGATTTCAGACATAATGTCATCCCTCAAGGAATTCAGCTACTGTGCTATGAATAATGGCGGACTAATCAGAGGGTGGCTCGGTCACATTCTTTACTTCGGTAAGTACCTAAATATACTGGTTTTCGTTCATTTCGAAACTAACGTTTGGCAATCTGATTCATTTCGCAAACTCTGAAGGTGCGACCAAACCGCTGCTTAAAAAACGGTGACTTCACGGAATCGCAGTGACGCACCGTATGCGGACCGATTTTATCGCATGCTCTCCACACCGCTGCTTAAAATACGGAATCGCAGTGACGTGCCGTAAACGTCAGGACTTTACCGAACAAAAGTCATGTCGTTTACGGCCCGTCACTGCGATTCCGCACCGTTTGCGTATTTTAAGCGGCGGTGTGGAAAGCATGCAAAAAAAAACGGTGCGCATACGGTGCTTCACTGCGATTCCGTGCCGTCACCGTTTTTTAAGTAGCGGTTTGGTCGCACCTTAAGGTGTAAATATTCCAGAATTTTTTTCAGGACCATCGTGTAGAACCCTTTTGGTTAGGTTAGGTTAGTTTTATAAAAATCCTGAAATATTTACAGTTTCAGAAATATTACAGTTGAGTAATGAAAAAAAAAATTAAAACAAAAAATAGAACCGACTACAAAAACCATGAAAATAATTTTCTACCAGTCTGAGTCGGTGCCTCGGCATGAGCCAGCAGGAGTGGACTTATAGTCGTCTACTCTACCTCACCTACAACTATACGAGTATATTGGGCTTCAATCACTCCTGCTGGCTCGTGCTGAGGCAAAGACTTCAGACTGGTAGAAAATTATTTAATGGTTTTTTGTAGTCGGTTCTATTTTTGTCATAATTTTTTTTCACGCTTTTTAGTGTAAAATATCTAAGATACAATAGTTTAATGTCAACTGCTCGTCACCTTTTATGAAAAATAGCTTTTTCCGATGCAGAGACGTTCATTATTGAGGAGTCCTGGTGCTTCATCACCCGTTCCATTTCACCATGTGAATTACGAAGAGCTTAAATTGCTTAGCATCTGCGTTAAAGTAATCGAAATTCAACCCGTGAAGTAATTGTTATTGAGTACCTAGTCGCTCCATTGGTCAAATTTGGTCTTCATCATCTGTTCCACTTCAACAAATGATAATTTTCAAGAGCATATGCACGAGTTACTCCTAAATATATCGAAATTACCATAATATAGGCGTTCCTACAATATTTGAAGAGTTCCCTCGATTTCCTTAGGATCCAATCATCAGATACTGATTTGGTGCTTATGGGACCTAATTGAAAGCATTCCTAGACGAACGAAAATAAATATTTCAAATCGGTTCATAAATGACGGTGTTCTGAAGTAACAAACATAAAAAAATACAACCAAATTGATAACCTCCTCCTTTTTTTGAAGTCGGTTAAAAAGTTGCGATATGAATGGTTGCCAAACGTTAGTTGCGAAACCTTAGCGAACCAAATGTACCTATACTGCGTTTCCGTTCGTTTCGTTTGTTTTAAAAAATATTATTCCATTACATATTTATATTCCTTATATAATTTTTTTCTTTTATTTAACCAAAAATTATTGTCTACAAATTGAGTAATTTTTGATAAAACATTATAAGAGAAAACCTAAAAGGTTAACATTAAACAACCTAGGTACAGCTTGCTTCACAAGAGCTGGATGGACGATGGAGCACGAATGAATGGAATGAGTTAATGAAAGTGTATATAAAAATGATATGTATCAATCATTCTACAAAAATGTCCCAAGTGATATTACTTTCGTTCTATCCATTCGAGCCAGCTCTCGTGAATCGATCTGTAATATCTGATACGACTCTTTCTAGGGCCGGCGAAGGACGTGTCAGATATTTTTGCACGTTCCGCTGTGCAGATATTAATGCTGGTGACTGTACATTTACTGCAGTTGTGATCTTTCAAAAGTAATCGCAGTTCTCTTTTGTTTTTCGGACTATTAAATAAAAAAAATCAGGATAATATATTTTTTAAACAGTTGCTACTGATCCTGTTGATCTGGAAATGGTGCTGAAGACATGTCTCGAAAAAGATGACCTTCACCGTTTTCTTAGGAATATCATCGGGTATGGAGGAATATTCGCTCCAGGTAATTTGGTTTATAGCTACGTTATATAACGAGTATATCGATAGTAAACGCTTAGAAACAAAAAATATTGCGTGAAGCCAAGTCTTGGGCAGTGCCGGATTAGGACTATTTGATACCCTGAGCAATACACACCTCTGGCACCCCCCCATCCATAAGCAGCCGTACTTACCTTTTATGTGGTAGCAATTTTTTTTAATGCTGTTCATGGTGCCCCCCAAGACGTGATGCCCTAAGCAATTGCTTAATTTGCTTATGGGTTAACCCGGCACTGGTCTTAGGGACAAGTATTGAACACGGCCTTGTCGAATATAACGACTTTAAACTTGTCTCTATTTGTTTTGTTCGAATAGACGGAGACGGCATCACATTTAACCGTCGGTTAACGCTAATCAATGGATGGTGAAACAGCTCCTAAATGGATAATTTTTATTTACTAACTATACTAGCTGATGCCCGCAACTCCGTCCACGCAATTCGTTTATCGCTATCCCGCGGCAACTATGCAATTTTCCGGGATAAAACTATCCTATAGCCTTCCCTGGAACTCGAACTATCTAAATTGGCTCAGCGGTTTAGACGTGGTGTGGTAACAAACAAACAAAAATTTTAATCTTAATAATTTAAATCTTAGTTTTGATTTTTTTCGCTCAAAACCTTCGTTTGGTATAGCTTCTTTGTTTCCCTTTACTTAAACTTTACATTTTCAGTGCCAATTTGGAGACCAAGGCGTAAAATATTACTGCCAGCATTCAGCCCAAAGATAGTCGATAGCTTTGTACCTGTTTTTGTCGATCAAAGTAGAAAGCTAGCCGAAAAGCTGGAAGAAAGGGCGGGCGAGAATAAATTCAGTGCGTGGCCGTTCATTAGCTCGTATACTCTGGACTCTGTATGCGGTAAGTTGGTAAAAGTTATAATAGTCGAAATTACAGCACGAAGCACTTGTAGTAGCTTTAAAAGCGCTCGGTTGTTGTAGGCCGCGGCAGGCGCGGCGCACTCCGCGATATAGGTGTGATTCTGTAAGTATCAAAACACCCCACGCCGGCGTGGGTTAACTCACTAGGGCTATGAGCAACTTGTACTATTACTTATTCTGTGGCCGCGGGACGCTCGTTTCCAGTGTCAAAACTGGTCACGTGACATATAGCGATAAAGCTGTAAATGTTGAGCTTTATCGCTGAAAAAAAAACATCTTCAATTTCGGCAAAAGCAATTTTTTTTTTTTCATTCACTCCAATTTTTTTTTGTACCACTGTCACGACTGCTAGGTACTAAATGAGATTAAGAAATCAGCGTCCAAGGCCAAGTTTAATCCTACAAAAAACCATAACTATAATGACGCTACTTTTTTGAGTCGCGGGAAATTCAAAATCACCTTCAAAATGGGGTCATCTGACCAGATTCATCGCTGCAATCGAGCGACGAGCGACTGCATGGGGGGGCACCTTTATGCGATAAACGTTGCCTAACCAATCACAATCCACGCAATCTAATGAGGGCTAAAAGACAGGCGAAATATCGCTAGATGGCGTTAGTAGGTGAGGCTTTTTTGACGGCTCATTTAGTTATTGGCCAATAGTCCAATACTGTATTTGCCTATTTTGTATATGTTTTATAAATTAAAACTACACAATGACTGTTATCGAATAGAAAAACAATTTTTAAGCTACCTTTACAAATAACAAAGTTAAAGGTTTGAAATTCAAGATTAGACAGAGAGAGAGACATACTGGCATGTGACGTCACACGCCAGTACCGCCATACTTGCTGCATAGAGAAAAGCGTTTGAGAAAGAGACAGGTATATAGATTTTTCAAAAAATCACTATGAACCAAATTTTCAACCGATTTAAATTTTCTCTTCGCTAAACACTCTGTTTATCTATATTTTCATAATAATATTAAGATATGGCAAAATCAGGAGTTGTCAAATACCGTATTGCAAGCAAAACCGTAACGTCAAATGGACTAAACGACACTAACGCCATCCAGCGATATTTCCATGCCTTTTTTAGCCCTCATTACCAAACATGTAACATGTAAGACAATATTTGGTAATTAAATTATCTGATGCAAATATTAAGTTGTATGGAAACACGAACATCGCAAACGTTCCGCTAGAGGCGCTGTTCGTGTTTCCATACAAATTGAGATTTTGGCACTTGTCCCACCGCCGACGATGAGCGAGAAGCGAGTAGAGCGAGTAACTAGAAACGAGTGGGCGAGCAGCGAGAAGCGAGTGTAGTTTTGTCGCTCGGCTGTAAGCGAGTGTTCGCGTGCGACGGGCGATTACTCGCTCCACTCGACTCGCTCGTGCGGGGCGGTCGCCAAGCTGACATCGCTGAGCGAGTATCTATAGCTCAGCGAGTTTTATAGCTTTGTCGCTGCGACAAAAGATGTAAGAGCGAGTTCTCGCCGACAGTGTGAAAAGCCAGCGATCAACTATTAATATATGTGTCTCTTTTACTCACACAGGATCTTATATCTTTTGTTCGTTTCTTGAGCGAGAAAATAGTCGATAGCCAATCGTTTCCTCGCTGGCGGTGAGACAAGTGCCTTTAACGCGAACGCGATCGAGACGTATTTTGTAACCGAAAACTTACACTAAGGGCACAGGTCGTTGTGTGCTTGTTTCGTATTTGTATGACTATTTTGTTTCGGTGTGAAATTGTAGGACGACCGTATTTTTTTGTAATGTAGACGTTTTGCTACACGTTGCTATACAGGGAGTCTCTGATCATGGGGCTTTAAATCCAGGGCCCGATTCGATTCTAGTCACATAACTGAGCTACTTTTGTTCTGCTACTTTTTAAAAATATGACCACTGTTAATTTTTTTTATACAAATTAAATGTAATTTTCAATGTATGCGATATAATATAATACTAAATTGACGATACATTAAAAATGTTTATCTTAGAGATGTCAAATAAATGACAAAAAATATTTCAAGGCCCCGTACCAAGAGACAGTGATAAAACCGTGTCCGATACACTGATTTAACTTAAAGTATAATTTTAAGTTTTTTGAAAATGTTACAAAACAATTCAAATTTTAAGTTTCGTGAGTAGAATCGAAGCTTGAATTGAAAGACCCATTGTCAGTGACACCCTGTATATTCTTTATTATACATTAAGAAAAATAAAATATAAACAACACGGACCACTTCCAGGCGACCTAGACTATGAGCTGGCCAATCAGTGATTATTTTCTTCTTAAGACTAGAATATACATCTTCAGACTAAATTACTGATGTTAAATTACAGAAACAGCTTTAGGCGTGAAAATAAATGCACAAGGGAACGACAAATCACCGTTCCTGGTGGAACTGAATAGCATACTCCAACTGGCTTGCGAGAGGATTTTCCATCTCTGGTTGCAGCCGGACTGGCTCTATAAGCTGTTCCCGCAACATAAGAAACACGAGCATAGCGTGAAGGCTCTTCACTCGTTTACTAATGACGTAAGCACTGTAATAAATAATTAGTTAGGTACTAATTGTTGCCCAGAGTGCACCCAATGGCGTAGCTAGGTAACCAAAAGCCCTGGGGCAAAAAATAAACTAGGGCCCCAACTAAACTATTTAAAATCGTTTGATCCGTATTCGTCGTGTTCCGAATTCGACGTACTCCAGATTTGTCATTTATAGTTTGTAAGTCAGAGTTCGAGGGGTTCCCTGAGCTGGGGGACCCTGGGGCACTGCCCCGTCTAGCCCTCCGGTAGCTACACCACTGAGTGCACCAGGCAGCGACGGCCCTAGGATAGAGCGAGTCGAGCGGTATCTAAGCGTCAGATGGCAATTTAAGGGGGCCATTTTCCAGTACATATAAATAAGAAGGTTCTTGACAGATGGACGGACGGACAAACGGACAACGAAGTGATCCTATAAGGGTTCCGTTTTTGCCGACTGATGTAAGTAACCTTAAATTTGAAGGTTTCATTCAGGAAACATGTTTTTTCGACATACTCAAAATACCACGCACAGGTTTCGGCAACATCACAGTGGCCGTGGTCACGAGTAGACTGAAGTGTGGGGTGTCAAGTCTGCCTAGCAGCGCGAGTCCTTCGAAATACCTGCACTTGATCACAAACAACTTCGTGTGTGTTAGCGTGATAAGTCCTGTGGGTGGTATTTTGACTATGAGTGAAAATCACGAAAGCTTAAGACATTATTTGGTTTTTCGACGTTTTACTCTACCTATGGCGATGACAAGTGTATCGAGTGATCAAGTCTGACTCGTATTTTTTTTATGATCAATATTCTAGTTTTTACTGTTTCTAGGTTATAGAGATGAAACGGAAAGAAATACAGAAGGAAAAAGACGCGCAAGTAGAAGCCGATCATCAGTATGGTAAGTTTTAAGGGACCTCCACTTTGGCACTCGGCAATCCTACAATGATTGAAGTCAAGATTTGGTCATGACGGCGACAACGTCTAATCCGGCTTTGTATATTACACAAGGTAAAAACCTTGATAGTAAAAACAAAACCAATACTCTCTTCTCTTCTTCAGCCCATAGCCACCCAATGCTGAGTGTAGGCATCCTGCATTGCTCGCCACTTATCTCGGTCTAGTGCTCTCCTCATCCAGCACCTTCCCGCCACTTTGACCAGGTCGTCGGTCCACCTATATCGGTGAGCCTTGTTCGTCTCCGAATCTCCGTATTTCGGAACTTGTCACGGAGAGATATGCCCAACATCGCCCGCTCCATCGCCCTTTGCGAACCAATACTAGTTTGTCGTAATTTGTTTGTAATTTACCTTTACCATTTAAAATGAGACATTCCGAGTGTTAAAGTGGAAATAATCGTAGTGTACCGCACACGCCAGTAACTCCAGTAACTAATTATCACCTACACGTAATTTTAACCGTTTGCTTATCTTCATCTGGAATAACCTCGCCCTTGTACCTACTTCTTTCTGTGTATCTGTATTTTTTTTGTGCAATAAATAGTTTACACACCCCAGCTTGCCCTCGAATACGTAACCCTTAAATGCCTGAATCGTTCCACAGATTTATCAAATTACTCGACCAAGACGTTCTTGGATCTCTTGATACACTTTTCTGGTGGGGAGAAAGGGTATAGCAACCTGGAGCTGAGGGAGGAGATCCTGACCCTCACCATAGCAGCCACGGACACTTCGGCCACGGCTGTTGGATACACCTTAAAGATGCTGGCGAAATACCCTGACATTCAGCAGAAGGTATTGCAAGAGTAAGTTAAGCTAATATGACTATGACATTCTTACTTTTATTTCGCAAATTTATTTACTCAAAAATTTATTGCACATACAAATTTAAAATATACAATTTCAACACTAAAATATCTATACTAATGTTATAAAGGGGAAAGATTTGTATTTTTGGATGATTGTTACGAATAAACTCAAAAACTACTAAACCAATTTCAAAAATTCTTTCACCATTAGAATGCTAGATGATCCCTGAGTAACATGGGCTATATTGATTACCAGAAAAAAATAAGGATCTGTACTAAACTACACTGACGCATTACGAATTCAAACAAAGTTCATTCTCTGTTAGAAAATTTCAGTTTATTGTCGCTTTGACTTGTAAATATACAGAAATTTGTTAGAGTAAACTCCAGTTATGAGTTCAAGCTAACAGACACTCACACTTTCTTCCCTGTAGATTGGACGAGGTGTTCGGTGACTCTGACCGTCTGTTCGAGAAGGAGGATCTGATGAAGCTGAAATACCTGGAGCGAGTGGTCAAGGAAACGCTGCGGCTTTTCCCGCCGGTGCCCTTCATCATCAGAAAGGTCGAAGAAGAAGTATCGTTGCGTAAGGATTTTCTTTTTCATTCTTTTTTATTAATTTAGCTTTGCATGTTACGCTAGTGTCCTAGGAATTTTAATTATTCCGTCACTTATTAGAAAATAAGTAAGTTAGTAAGCAATAGATGAATGAGTTGGTTAATATATCGATAAGTAATACGAGTTTATCTATTGCACTTTCAATAATACAGAGTTCATCTATTGTACTTTTGGCCGAGACTAAACATTGTGCTTTTCACGACCACTGCGAGGAAATAAAAAACACTTATTTGTTTATAACAAAACAATTAAGCAACTTTCCAAAGACAAACTACGTTGCTCCCGCCGATTTTAGTTTTTTTTTGTGACATAACATAATATATTTTTTAAACGAGTCCGTTCTTAGTGGCCAGTACCCAAAACCACATATTCAATAGTAGATTATTCAACGAGGGACTAAAACAAGCCTGCTCGGGTGGCTAAACATCTCGTGTTATTACGGTTGTTTAGTTTCGCGTTAAACATTCTACTTTTCACTTTGAATGCGAGGAAAAAAACGACGTTCTGTTAAAAATTACAATATTTTTTAAAAACGTACGCTCGATACGACTTATGGACGTCTGTTCAAAAATCAAATACCAAAAAGCTATAAGTAAGTTAAGTAGGTACGCGGTTTTTTCTTTTTTTTTTTTTATAAGGTAACACTTCAATTAAAGATGCCCTAAAAATTGTCTATAGACAATCACTGAAAATGGCGATAATCCTCCACACAGAGTACCTTTTTATATACATCCTCCATTCGCAAGCAACGTGATTGGCTGTTTAGGGGTTACTAACGTAAATAAAAAAAACTTTAATCCCTAGAGATTAATGAGGAGCTTTAGTCCCGATGTGCAGAAATTAAAGTAACATTTTAAGAGCATGCAAAGTAAAAAAAAATTAAAACGGCAGCCTGGGCTGTGGCAGCACGTCGAACATGACGAGGATTTATGCTCGCGCACTGAGCAGCCTGGCTGTTCAGCCAGTGCAGTGCCGTGCGCAGCAGACTTAAAAAATATGCTGTGGCGTTTTTCATACTTGAAAAATTTAAGTATTTTGTGCATATTACGCGTTTAAGAAGAAAAAAAAACCTCATAAATGACGCATTCTCATTACGCAAACGATAACTTTTGATTGGTCCATTTGTTGTCTCAGCACGCCGGGAAAATTATTCTGAAATATAAAAAATAAAAGTAATAAATATCACGGGACAATTTACACCAATTGACCTAGTCCCAAAGTAACCTAAGCAAAGCTTGTGTTATGGGTACTAAGCAACGGATAAATATAATTATATAGATAGAGATACATACTTAAATACATACTAAACACCCAAGACCCGAGAACAAACATTCGTATTTTTCATACAAATATCTGCCCCGACACGGGAATCGAACCCGGGACCTCAAGCTTCGTAGTCAGGTTCTCTAACCAGGCTATCTGGTCGTCAAAAAAATAAAGTAATAAGTATATTCTAAAAAGTCGTATCGTACTATGAAATACATAATAGATACGAATACGACCTGTAACCGTAATGTGTTGTATATTGTTGTCGTGTTTTGCGAGCCATAAATGATTCAGCTGTTAAATGTACAAATATAGGCAGTTTTGTATACTTACTGGATTTAGGTTGAGTATATAATTATATATGGCCACATGGCCACATTTTCGAGCAGCGACATGAAAATATTTTTTTTTACACAGGAAATTACCCATTTCTAACAGGAATAAAATATTGACAATATTGTTGTCAAAGAGTATTATACCTATTTGTTGTTGTTATGACGTGTGTGTGAGTGATGACATACAGACGCATGTAGACACTGCCATGACGAAGCTATAAGAAATCCTTGTAGACCACGGAACAGAAAAACTAGTTTTTTCTGTTCCGTGTTGTAGACTGTCCCTGTCCCACACAGCTAAAAATCTAATGTAATTTTTTTAGCGTCGGGGCGTGTCCTTCCTGCGGGGTCGGGGGTTGTCGTCACGATATGGGGCGCCCACCGCGACCCCCACTACTGGGGGCCCGATGCTGAACAGTTCGACCCCGACCGCTTCCTTCCTGAACGGTTCGACCTTAAGCACCCCTGCTCCTACATGCCATTTAGCAACGGGCCGCGAAATTGTGTTGGTAAGTAAGATTGAAGTCTCCACGTGATGTCAAACTTACGCAGCGCGTTAAAGGCGGGACAACATTTAGGGCCTGAGGGCCTACTCCACACACACACACACACACACACACACACACACACACAACATCACGGCTGTATTCCCAAAATGGGGTAGGCAGAGCACACGAAACGTTACCGCTTTGAACCCCCGAACCCCTACCCTACCCCGAACCGCTTCGCCTACCCCGAAGTTAGAAAATCGAAATTCGTATCGTACTGTCCCTCTCGCTCTCGTATTAAATAGTATAAGTGTCAGAGGGACCGAACGACACGAACTTCGATTTTTGAATTTCGTAGTAGCCCTGCTGTTTCACCACTCACTGTCAAATTTTGTGTGACAGATATATTTGATGTTGTTTTTTTTATTTGGACAAAACAAACAGGGACGGCATCACCGATATCTGTCACATAAAATACATCAATGAATGGGGAAACAGGCCCTTAAAATGAAATACGTTTCTGTAAAAAATATATTTCAGTACAAGTATTTTTTTGCTGACTCAATTTTTTGTTGACAGTACTTGCATTGTCATCATCATCAGACACAATATGTGTTCCAAATTTGACCACTGAAAGTGGGTCAAAATTAACTAGCAAAATTTAGCCCAAAAGAACAGCAAACAGGCCAAGTAATAAAAGCTAATAAAAATCTATAAACAATATTTTACAGGGGTAATTAGTCAAACTGACTCTACCATCAGTTGAAGTATCTGGAACAATTTTAGGACACTTTGTATGTACATATTCCATAATATCAGTACAGTAACGTACTGTACCTAACCTACCATACATAACTATTGTACCTACATTCACATCGAATTATGTTCATTGTTCGAATTCTGGTAAATCTTTACAATTCAACCGACTTTTCCCCTTTTGCCCTCTTGTTCTGAGAGGAGGCCTGTGCCCAGCAGTGGGACGTATATAGGCTGGGATGATGATGATGATGATGAACCGACTTTTGCATGACAAGATCACACAAAACAATCTGTTACAGCTCCTCGAAATAGGTACACTTATTATGATATTAAAATGTTGTAAACTTCAACGTTCGCCTCCAAGGCTCAATTTCATAGAAATCAAAACATTCCTACTCGAGGTTAATGCAATAATGATAATAACTGTTAATTGCAGTGCGTGCTTATTGTAGTGTAATTAATAAGTATCTAACGTATTGTTTAAAAAAAATCCCGTGTTCTCGGTAACTCATATTGTGCTCAGTCTAGTACAAGGTGACTTGCTTTTTTATTGCAATTTACGTCCGCAAAAACAATTAAAATCTAAAGGGCAATGGTTATTACGAACGTGGTTTTTTAATAATAAGTGACATCTTGTTTGTCTCACCTTTGTACACAACATTAAATAGGAATTAATTTGACTTGTACGCCGGTCAAAAAGGTCAGCTACAATTTTCAGTCCATAATGATATTTACGAGTATTCAAAGTGTGAGTAATTGGGGAGAAGGTTGATTATTTCTCCATTATAAAATACTAAGTATCAGCTTTATATTCCGTATCCAACCCATCTTAATTTGTAGCCCGCGCCGCAAATACTCGTAGAAGGGTGTTTTGAGTTTGATGCCCAAGTTTGTATGTCCGTGGCATCGCAGTTCTTAAAGGGATAGACCGATTTGGTATCCGTTAATTTCGCAACTAACGTTTGGTCACCTGATTCATTTCACAACTTATCGTTTCGCAAACTCTAAAACTGTAAATATTTCAGGGTTTATTTCAGGGCCATGGTGTAGAACCCTTTAGGTTAGGTTAGGTTAGTTGTTTAAAAATCCTAAAATATGTACAGTTTCGGAAATATTAAACAGTTGCGAAACGAAAAGTTGCGAAATGAATCCGGTTGCCAAACGTTAGTTGCGAATAAATCTACCTGGTGGGAGGCCTGCCAACGCTTCGTCTTCCGGTTCGTGGTCGCCACTCGAGGACTTTTCTCCCCCAACGGTTATCTGTTCTTCGAGCGATGTGGCCTGCCCATTGCCACTTCAATTTGCATATTTTTCCAGCTATGTCAGTGACTTTAGTTCTTCGACGAATATGTTATGGTTATTATACCTAGTGCCATCCACGAAGACGCGTGATTTTGTCAAAATTAGACATTAATGCCATTGTAATAAGAACCATACATATATATTTCTTAATATGTGTATTCTTAGTTTTACCTACTTATTTGAATAAAATATCTTTATTAGGTTACCAGTACGCACTGATGTCGATCAAGATAGCATTGACATCGGTGCTTCGGAGTTGCAGAGTCGTGCCCGACATGGAGCCTAGCGCCACTCCGCAGATCCGCGTCAAACTGGACATCATGATGAAGGCAGTTGACGGATACGAGATAGCTTTAGAGAGAAGGAAATAATCTTGATGCTTTATTTTATTTATACATTTAAAACTGATTAGTGATAGTCATAAATCGCACCGATGGTACAGATACAGATGAGAAAAAAGATGTCAGTCAACGAAACTGAATCTCGTACCAGGGAACCTTTGTGCTACTAATATCATGTTGACACCCCATATTTTTGTCAAGTAAATCATAGTGAAATTGATTATTATAAGGTTCCACCCTGGTACCTACATGATTCAGTTTGTTCGGCTGTATGTAGGTACGAGCAAAGCGAGGAGATCGATACTGGATTTGGTATTTTCACCAATTAAAATTCTGCTTTTCATTTTGCCATAGAGGAAAATATTAGGTATTAAAAAAGAAAAATTAAGTCAAATATTTTAAGTGGTTGGCAGGTACCTACAATTTTATTTGAAGACTGTTGTTGCTAATAAGTTTCACTAACACGCTTTAATTAGCTTAGTTTGTAACTGGGTCAAAATTCTTTTTGTTGCCTTGTTTCTGACCACTCTGTCACGAACTGTCTTCTAACTGTAACTAATAAATTTTAAAAAATATATAGAAAGACAGAAGACACACATATTATTTTGTATAATTTACACAATTAGTTACACACAAATAGACCCAAAAAAAATTGTGGTGCCAATTTGTCTTTTTTGGTGTAACTAATATTTAACTATATTACGTCCCATACAAAAAATTCAACTCCGTCACTTTTTTCCAGGAGCAAAAACAAGGCAACGAAAATAAATTATAACCCAAGAAATACTATGTGGAGGGAATCAGTTGTGTGACAAACAGGCAGATGGATAAGCTGACAAATAAGTAATAGGGCTCCGTTTGACCGCTTGGATAGGAAACCCTAAAAATTACATTTCAATTTATCCTATTATTAGTTCTAAGGGCCTTATCATACTTGCGAAGCGAGCGCATAGCGAGTTCGTCACGAGCGCGCAGCAAATTAGCTGCGTACTCGCGGGAAAATCAGCATGTCATCCCGGGGGGCTACTGAGAAAATAGAAAATCGAATTTCGGTATCGTACCGTCCCCCTCACTATCCTATTAAATAATATAAGCGTTAGCGGGACGGCACGATATGAAGTTCGAATTTGTTACTTCGTAGTATTAGGGCCAGCTTTTGTCCCAGCCTATATACGTCCCACTGCTGGGCACAGGCCTCCTCTCAGAACAAGAGGGCTTGGGCCATAGTTCCCACGCGGGCCCAGTGCGGATTGGGAACTTCACACGCACCATTGAATTGCTTCGCAGGTTTGTGAAGGTTTCCTCACGATGTTTTCCTTCACCGCGAAGCTCGTGGTAAATTTCAAATTCAAAATTCAAAAATTCAAATGATTTATTCAGTAAATAGGCCGCAATGGGCACTTTTACACGTCATTTTTTAAACTACCAGCGCTTTCGGAAAGACCATCATTGCCAAGAAGAATGCGCCGCAAGAAACTTGGCAGAAAGTAATTTTTTCATAAAAATATAATTACAAATAAAATACTTAAAAACTATATTATACAATTAAAGAAAAAAAATACAAAAAATAATAATAAAAGAAATACAGGGATGTATGGGGTCCCTTAGTTACAATACTAAACACTAACTATATCTAAACTATATCTACGTTCAGTGAAAGTGTAGAATGCTTCCACCGTCATAAATTTTAAAATAATAATAACAATAATTTAGTTCTGAAAGGATTTCAGGTCAAGTAACTATTAAGCTTTTGGATTTCGAAGGCAAGTTCACGTCTGCCGCCCCCAAAGTTAGCTCACACGCACTCATGTCATGCTCTGAAAGCAGAGCGGTACCGAGGGCATGGTATTGCTTCCGTTCCCATAAGCTCTATGGGATTTCAAATGTAATTCCGCACATGAATTTCGAAAAACTCAGAGGTGCGAGCTGGGGTTTGAACCCACGACCCTCTGCTTGAGAGGCGATAGGTCAAACCACTAGGCCACCACGGCTAGGGCTAGCTTTAAACGCGGCAAACTCGCTGCGGGTACGCACTTACGGTGAAATCGTTACGCGCTCGCAGCGAAATCGTTACGCGTTCGCAGCGAAGTCGCTGCGCGCTCACAAAATCGCAAGTGTGATAGATAAGGCCCTAAGAAAAGGAAGATAAAAGAAATAATAAGTTTTCGATATTTTGATAAATGAGTTCATCCTCGTAAGTTTGTAACTAAGTAATGTTTAGCTAAAGATAGGTATACATACTTACCGGAATAACATTGTGGTTGAGTGGGAATTTTCTACTGTTTGTCACAAAGAAATTTCCTGTTTTGCTTTGTCTCGAGCTGTGCGTCTGTATTATTATTAATTTCCCTGTTTATTTTCTGCCATTTTTCTTATTTTTATACTTAGTTTATTTGTATCGTATTAGTGTTGTTTTGTCCTTAAATTGGTAAAGTAAGATGTAAGGTAAGGTAAAGACGAAGTTTCAATCATGAACCTCTTTATATTTAATTAAATTAATTGTTACGTATCATTAGTGCTGCCTATAGTTTTAGTTTTAGTTTTAGTTGAAAAAAGGTTGAAGAAACGAAATGGTCTTAATTAGTTGTAAGTAGTAAATAAATGATTTCTAGGGATTTTTTGTTTTATTTAATTCTAGCTATTGCCCGTGATTCAGTCTGCTAAGAATCCCGCAGTATCTATCCAGATTGCCGAGATAAAAACGATACTATGTCCTTCCCAGGGTCACAAACTATGTCCTCTGAATTGCTGATACTCGAACAGTCACCTGCATTAAAGGAATATCATCTGCCACAGCGGTGCGCGTAAAAATATCTGACAAGTCCCATCGGTCCTAGAGGTAGTCTTACCAGATATTTATGCACGCTTTGTTGTGTCAGGTATTGGTGTTGGTAACTGTACTTATCCGGATAAATAGGTGAAAGAAGCATATTCCATTTCTTATCCGGATAAATAGGTGAAGGAAGCGTATTCCATTTCATATCCGGATACATAGGCGAAAGAAGCATATTCCATTTCTTATCCGGATAAATAGGTGAAGGAAGCATATTCCATTTCTTATCCGGATAAATAGGTGAAAGAAGCATATTCCATTTCTTATCCGGATAAATAGGTGAAGGAAGCGTATTCCATTTCTTAGCAGTCCACTTAGCAGTTATAATTTTCTGAGAAATAATAAATATTTAGTAATATCACCAGTCTACTTAAAATTCAGGTTTTACTATTGAGATAGTTGAAAGTTTTAAATGCTACAGGGTCACTTACTTTAATAAATAGATTGGAATTTGTACCGCTGTTCAGGCTGAAAATAGTTTATAAAAGTTGAGGTTGCACGGTTGCAACGACCTTGCACTTTGCAGAGCGTGCGTTGCGCACATCCATTATCAACGTCTGTGCTTTACTGCGGCAGATTAGCGTAATAAAACTATAAAATGTGTAAAAAATAAACTACCTGGGGGTCTATTCGACATCTTACAAAGTGATATCGCAATTTAATATCCTTATTTGACTGTTCTTGTATAGGAAATGTAATGCAACTTGCACGATTTTTCTTGCAACTCGGCTTTAGGTTTTATGATACTAGCTGTTGCTTGGGATTTTGCTTGCGTAGAATTCGTTTAACGCTATCCCGCGGGAACTTTGCAATTTTCCGGGATAAAAATGTCCTTCCCGGGATTCTGGTATACCTACAGATAGTGTAAAAGGTTTGAGTCCCTCGGCTTGATGTCGTACAATGAGAGTTTTTGCCGATTTACCCTGAATTAAAAAAAATACGGTTGCGTGATATCATAGAATAAGTAAGTAGTGATATGCATCAGAAAAGTTTTCATTTATCTAATGTCATTATAAATGTTCATTTTATATTGTTGCAAGGATTAGATTGTTTTGTTATGTGTGAAGATAAAGTAGTGTATTCGCCTTTTGGCTCGCTTCAAAAACTCACATGTATTTTGATGCTTCTCATTATAGAAAGAACATTTTTATTCGGCATATAAACAGTAACACACATTTTCTCAAACATGACATGAAATATTGACGTTGTATTACAAGTAATAGGCCGGGAAGTATTGCGCTGTAAGCGCTGCGGCTGGCCTGCCTACGCGCAGTCACTCTAGCGGCCTGCAAAGAGATTTCATACAAATTTCCCGCCCTGGGCCGGCAATGCGACCGTCTCTTGTTTCAATTCAACGCGAGCTGTGGCACGGCGCGCGCCCGCCGCCAGCACCACCGCCTGCAGCCGCCGCGCCAGCAACCACACAACACGGCGACGAGACTAGCGTCCCGCCGGCTTTATATCTTGTTTTACTTACTTTATTTTATTTCATGTCATGTTTGAGAAAAGCACTATACAAGCCTCGGCCGGATAACGGCGTTGGCGTCCTCACATCTCTATCCGTCTGTATCTGTTTGGCCGGCAACCCGCTACTTCCCGGCCTCTACAGTAATGTACTATAATTTAACGTGTACAAAATACTATTCATTTTGAGCCCTGAGTTCGTTCGGAGAAGGTTCGGAGACATTGATTCTATTCCTTTCGACACAAATAGTTTTAGGTGTATTAAATTGAAACCGTGGTGGCCTAGTGGTTTGACCTATCGCTGGTTTGACCCATCGCCTCTCAAGCAGAGGGTTGTGGGTTCAAACCCCGGCTCGCACCACTGAGTTTTTCGAAATTCATGTGCGGAATTACATTTGAAATTTACCACGAGCTTTGCGGTGAAGGAAAACATCGTGAGGAAACCTGCACTATCCTGCGAAGCAATTCAATGGTGCGTGTGAAGTTCCCAATCCGCACTGGGCCCGCGTGGGAACTATGGCCCAAGCCCTCTTGTTCTGAGAGGAGGCCTGTGCCCAGCAGTGGGACGTATATAGGCTGGGATGGTGGATGGTGGTGGTAATAAATTACATTATTTCATGCTATTACAGTATCTATGTCAACTGTGACTACAATTTAGAGCTTGAACATTTTAGTTTCACCTTCGAACTTTAGACCTTTATTTTAATGATGACAAACGGCCTTCGCGACGACGGTAATTGCAGTAAAAATTTGTTCTAATGCCAAACTACTATCTGCAATCATTTCCAACATATTTTCTTTCATAACTTTTCCTATCTTACTTTTGGTAAGTATATCGTCTATAATATACCTAAGGTCAACGTTAGGCATAGGTTACTCTCATAATAATAGGGCTATAGTTTTTAGGTTGTAGTTTTCAAGTGGGCACAGAGTGGATTAGGAACTTTAAAAAATAAATACACCATTAAATTGCTTCCTGAACTGATGTTTTCCTTCATTGTTAGGCTGCATTTCCACCAGAGATGTGAGCTATTATTAATTGACATCTTGTCCCTTACCTATATCTACTTGTGGGGCTAGATTGAGGTAAGTAGGACGAGCATAGTCAAATTGCACATTTTATTAGTCGATCATTATCATGTCAGCCGAAAGACGTCCACTGCTGGACATAGGCCTCCCTGGCTCTCCACTCAGACCGGTCTTGTGCTTTTCTTTATTAGTCGATGTGCATTGTCAATTAAATTAATATTGCCTTCACTAAAAATTCAACAAAGGACATAATGGAGATAGCAACTTAATGATAGTATTACCACGTGAGTAATAACATAAGCAATCGATTGTTTGAAGCAATACTTAATGTTTATGATGCTATTAATTAAACGATAAATAATAGTACATTACTGTAGAGGCCGGGAAGTAGGGGGTCGCTGGCCAAGCGATATAGATGGAGAGGGCGAGGCCGGCAACCCCGCGATCCGGCCGAGGCGTGTATAGTGCTTTTAAATAAGATAAAAAAAAAACAAGAAATGAAGCTGGTGGGACGCTAGTCTCGTCGCCGTATTGTGTGGCTGCTGGCGCGGCGGCTGCAGGCGGTGGTGCTGGCGGCGGGCGCGCGCCGTGCCGCAGCGAGCGTTGAAACAAAAGACATTGCAAGCACAGACAAGCATTGCCAGCCGAGGGCGGGAAATTTGTATGAAATCGTCGTCGATCCGCCACTCCGTTTCGACGTGAAAGACGGACAAACATACAAACACACTTTCGTACTTATAGATCGTAAAAATGGATAATATATCATATTTCAAACATTACAGCCGCTATCATAATCATAACGAATATCGTAAGTATATCGTATATTGTACACATTATAATCTCAATGTCTGTCAATTGTGATTGTTACTTATTTTGTACAATAAAGAGTTTACATGCATAACGTAACGGTAAAGATGTTCAAAATACAAATGACGAGTGCAGATGCGTATTCTTTTAGGTTAAATAAATCGTTTTATTAATGCTATTTATGCTACTTAAGCCATATAGTACCTACTGGGTACCATTAGACTACAATTTTGTGCCGGTTGTGATTTAAAGAATATTAAGTAAATGATTATTAAATAAAAAAAGATATCCGGGTTAATAATTCTTATCGCGCAGCATAAAGGTCAAGGTTTTCAAATTATGTGAATTATTAGCTAGTAATTCGCATAATTAAATAATGTCAAGGTTTTGCATTTTTAAAGACATGCTTAAATATGAAACCGCAAAAAAGTGTAAGAACAAGTTTTGTTAAAGTTAAACATACTCATATTGTTTATTAGTGCTTTGCTAAGTTCGGGCAATGAACTGGCGGTGACAAAGGGGTACATAGTGTTCCCAGTAGATATATACGTACCTATCTGTCAACCAATTCTTGTGATATTTTGTGAGTGGGTTTGATAATTATACCTAAGTCTAAGTAAGAATTTAGGTTAAGAAAATTTTCAAAATGATGGAGCCATGGGGTTTGAAAACGTAAGCGGAAGATCGCGAGATCTACAGCTCACAGAGTACAGATGTAGTGTGTAATGTTTTGCCACCGTATTTTGTCGGAAACGTTTGAATTTATCTTGCTGTCTCAACTAGCTTACTGAAGTTTACTGAAGCTGATGAGAAAACAAGATAAATACAAACTTATTCGACAAAATACGATGGATTGTCTGTATTAGTATTATCTGTCTGAGATGAGCGTTGGTCTCTGCACGAATAGGTACACGTGGCTGTTGACACATGCGGCTACACAGAAGCGTGTTTCAGTTCCACCCCGGACTTTAATAGGGTACTTTTAGGGATTCACATATGATTTTTATCTCTGCAAATTTATTTATCGTATGGCTTCTGGTTCTCTACTTAAACTAAATATTTAATAGACTAGATTTAAGGTATGCTAGTGCATCTGTCGAGAGGGTTTTAATGTCTGCCGCTTGCCCGCTAAATTTGGTGATTGGGCACTCAAATACCATATGTCGGACTGTTTGCTCCGGGCAGCCACACGGACACCGTGGCGACTCGCATCACTCCCCCTTGTGCCACAGGGACGCACAGTTACCAATCTCTGTCCTGATTCTGTTCAGCAGGCACCAGCATCCCTGCAAAGATGCAATAGCACCCGAAATGAATCTAGGTACCTACCTGATCTAAAAAAAAACATTCACAGCAAATGTTTTGCAAGACCCTTAATCTTATTGCACTTTACGAAGTATAAATTTTAATCGTCGTAAACAGAATGATGGAATTTTGATCAGCAAGATGTACACGAAGGTTTTTTTGTCCATGCCTACCCGTGAACGGTAACGGAGCCGGGACACGCCGTATTTTTAGGAAGAGCCGCACGCGTAACACGCAACCCGCTTGTTGCAAAATTAGGTTACAACAATTACATTAACTACTTCAGGAAGTTCAAAGTTCAATCTAACTTTAAAGTATTTTAATCTGAATCGAGGGCGTTCCCGCGTTTCTGTTAGCCGATAATTTGAGTACAAGGTAGACTATTAAATTAAGGGAAAATTTTGCTTTGTCACGAACTGTTTTGAATTACAATAGGAATCAATTTTAACACAGCATTAAAAATAACATTGCAAAGCCATCAAATTTTATGCCAGCATTTACTGCAATGAACTGCAGAGTTATTATGTCATTTCGCAAAAAGGTCACGCTAATGCGTGCTCTCTGGTATTCAATGTTTATAAATTTATACACGATGGTATTCTCTTGTTAATTGTCAACCGCAATAAAAAGTCATTTGATTACTAAATGCAATTTCGTGGTTCGGCTTTTTGAGGAAAGGCGGGTGTGTCACGAATTGCTGGGTTATAAATCACTTGGGGTTACCTCAGTTTGAAGCTTGTGTAAGCGATAGGCGAGACAGTGAAGGGCGGGCGGGCGAGCGGGATAGTCGGGTTGCGCGGAGTACCGGAGTCCCGGCACACGCGGTAACGTGTCTTAACTTTCGCGATGAATTTCGATGAGACTGCCACGATAAGCTGACATGCAAACGTTCATGTATGCGTACACGTGTTCAGCTGTCATATTTATTCCGCGACTGTAAAGTTTGATGGAGCATGAAGAAGCGGAATTGGTGATGAGGACAAGGTTAGATCTGTTTGTGTAATAACTTAGCTTGATGATATGATTGTCTGCGCTGGGAAATATGCAGAAAGTTTTGAGCTGTGGCGTGTTAGCGGTCGACCGAGACCGTTAAGTTTCGAACATGCCACTTATGTTTTGCGAACTGAAATATTATTTACAAATAGGACATTTGTTTCGGTCTACATTTTCAGGAGCGTAGCGAGTCATGGATGAAGTGTTTGATAGCGACGAGCCATTCATTTACCGGCTTAATGACAACGGCACTGGGCCCAGTTTGCTTGTCAAGGTAAATATTAATAATTAGTCCTACAATTATATCTGAAACGCAGGACTACCAATGTCTTGCTGATATTTCTAGGTATGCTTATTGTTTTAATTTCATGCCCAGCTTTACAGATGCCTTTCTTAATTGAGGGTCGGGTCAAGCGTTAAGCGCGAAGAGAGCAGAAATGACAATAGATCCATTGTGTTGTCATTGCCAGCATTTTTTGAAATTATGTCTGATAATTTTACAGAGTGCTAAGTTTATTAAGAGTTTATGCTAAAGGTATTATTCGAGCGTTTATTTTATTTGCTTTACGTGGGCACATTTGTGTTGACATGATAGAAGATTCTGTTAAGTACAGTTTTCAGTTTATCTAGTAGAAGTAGGTACTGGATGTCTAAAAAAATGCGACCACGAAAATTGAGACAGTTGAAACGCTCGAATTGTGACCCCTAAAGTGATGGAAGCTTATATCTATCGTTTATGATCAGGTATGCAGCGAGCGAGGCTGGCGGGTGTACCAGGGTTACAGCGGCTATGAGGAGCGCTGGAACCTCTGGTGGAGGACGAGCGCCTTCCCCGCCGCCTGCTACAAGACTCTCGGGGATTGGCAGGTCATTTATGCTACTTTTGCGTCGACTATGCTAAGTTTTTAAAGCACAGTATCACAGCAAAGCCCAGTAAGGTATCCTGGATGTTTTTAGAGTCATTAACCATATTTAATGAAGACTTAGAATCCGGATTAAGTCTTCAAAAAACTGTAAAAATAGATTATTGATTGTATTGAAATCAATAAATTCACGACTCGCTAATTTCATACCAAAGTGGAGGAGTTGCGCTATGGCAGCTTATCATAATTAAGCATGTAATTGATAAATGCCACATACAATGACAACACATGTTGAAGTTTGTAGCTAGTTCATTTAAGAGGAACATAAATAAAAGCAAAGTTTACTATCAACCACTTGCTTAAAATAAGATATATTTTTTACGCGCAGACGAAATGCGCTTTGCCAAGCACGTGTTTACGCTGTAAATAAACTTGTGAGCAAAAATTTGATCAAAAATATCTGAACACGACGCTATTGTTAACGGCATAGAAGCGTGTTCAGATATTTTTGATCAAATTTTTGCTCAGAAGTTATGATCTCGGTTGTACAAAAATAATAGATTTTTCGTCTGCGAGTAAAAATTCCCCGTTTTCATAAGCTCAATAAAAGCTCACGGACTGCACTTTATTTAATCTTGTGATATCCCTTGGTTATTTTTGGGCTCCATAAAATATTTTTTTAATTCAGTAAATTTAAATTGTTGTCTGGCTTGCATGGTTTAATTGCTAGGACCTTAAGATAAAGATACGTGCAGACCTTGTCTGTCATATTGAGAGGAGTGTCAATGAATATAAACGCCGTCAGCTGAACAGGAAATGTTTGCAGTTATTAAAAGTTAAAACGAGATAAAACATCGTGCAGTTCTGTGGCTGCTCTATGGGAAGAAAAACGCGGTGTCAACGCGCGTTTATAAGGGTGGTTTCAGACTAAAGTTTTATTCGCGCGTGTACTCTTGTACCGGTGCGGTTTTGATTGCTTCGAGCGTTGTTCTCACAGGGGCGCTACTATGAAACTCAAAAATTGAAGTTCGTATCGTATCGGTCCTCTCACTCTCGTATTATATAATATTACCTAGCATCAGCGGAACGGCAAGATACGAATTTCGATTTTTGTACTTCGTAATATATAGGAAGGTAGAGCCAGGAATGAGCGCGTACACGTCGACATGCATTTCGTTAAATCTAGCGCGCGTTTAAGCGCGTAAGCCAAAAACTAACGTATACGAGCATGAAAAAAACCGGCCAAGAGCGTGTCGGCCACGCCCAAATTAGGGTTCCGTAGGCATCACGAAAAAATTAAGTTTTATTTTTCTAAGGATTTCGTATTTTATACGGAATCTTCCAAGTTTAGGTATATTTTATACCTTAGGCTGCTATTTACTTATAAACTACTAATAATTCTCAAGAAAAATTGGCCATTATAGTTTTCCTTGAAAGTTTGATATACTTACTACCATCCTGCATTTTTTCAAATTTTTCAACCCATCGGTTTAGATTTTAGAAGGGGGCACGACGCTCGATTTTAATTAAAATTTGCACTTTAAAGTTGAATATTTCGCAAACACATCACTGAATCGTCTAATGGTTTTAAAAGACCTATCCAACGATACCCCACACTATAGGGTTGGATGAGAAAAAAAAATCACCCCCACTTTACGTCTATGGGAGGTACCCTAAAAAAAATTATTTTTAACTTTTAATTACAGCATTTTGTTGGCATTTATAATTATCTTTGTTACTTATATATCCGTGCAAAATTACAGCTTTCTAGCATTGATAGTCCCTGAGCAAAGCCGCGGACGGACAGACAGACAGACATGGCGAAACTATAAGGGTTCCGTTTTTGCTATTTTGGCTCCGGAACCCTAAAAATGCTAGTCTGCAACTGCTCATAAACGCTCATCAATAACGGTGCGTTTAAAAACGCGATGTGCAAAGGCTCTTACGCCGCTGCCGGAAATCTACTTTGATACATACGTGTGTGATCCGGGTTTCTATAAAAGTGTTGGTGTGGTTTACGATTGCAGTTTATGAACCACATACCGAAGGGCGGGTCGATATGCCGGAAGGACAGCCTGTCGCGACTGCTGCGCTGCATGAGACGCATCTACGGATCCATTTACGATTTCAGGTAAATTTTGTGAATGACGATTTTATTATTTACTAGACAGTCACCAGCATTAATATCTGCTACAGCGGAGCGTGCAAAAATATTTGACACGTCCTTCCGGCCCTAGAAATAAGTCGTATCAGATATTTATGCACGCTCGTTGTGTCAGATATTGGTGCTGGTGACTGTACTAGCCCGCCACTTCGTCTGCGAAAAATTTGATCAAAATCAAAACGTTTATTTTGTAAGTAGGCGGCAAAGATACATTTTTATACTGTTTATACTGTCACTTTTTATACTGTTTACCAACGCTTCCGAAAGACCATTAGAAACTTGGAAAAAAGTCATACTTAACAAATAAAAAAATAAAGTTAGATGAAATGATTTAGATTTTCATATCCACACCTTTACGCGCCATAGGAGTCCTACCGACTAGACCACCGGCACCGGGGAATCCGACCAAACAAACCGATAATCTTAAGCTTGCGTATCCCAATAGTGGCGTTTGTTGCCCCTATCGTAGCTACTATAAGTCACGACTCCCGTCACGTTCCCTAGTAGTGTGAAAGGCGCAAGAAAAGAGATAAGTTTATTTGCAACTAATTTGGGACGTACATACCTAATGGATTTGTATATCGGCCGTACCTACATGTGATTAAGTAGGTAGCTTGTACTTAACACTGTAAAATATCTGACACTCCTACATCAAGTATATCAACTCAATATAATCCTTATACTTAATAAAAACCCAAAGTATAAATAAAATAGGTTATTTTTTTTAGTTGATTCACACTTGGTTGATGCAATAAACAATTTTGATTTTTTTTGATCAATATAATACGATGTATAAATAGTCGTAAAGTGCACTTGAAACCACAGACATAATATTACCACCAGACATCGTTATCGAAAATAATAAGCGTCTGCAGACGCATAATAAGTGTAGCTACATTCCCTACAGCAAACAAGTTAGCGAATCCTTGAAAAGACATCGAAAAAGGATGAACATCAATCGTTTCTATAATTTGAAACGATTAAAAGAAGCAAAACTAATTGCTTTCGGACACGCAATCGAATCGTATCAGATTCTGCTGTCTTTTTTCACTGTTTTAATTAATTAACGAAAAAATAAATGGTGCTTTATTAAGAGTAGTTACGGAGGTATTTATATGAATAAAAATATTATTCACAGGATATTAAGACATTCCGGTGATGCTGTATGTTATAAAATACAGTAGTTCAACCATTTGTACAATAAACAAAACCATTTATGAATGTGAAATTGAAATATACTTTTTTAAGGAGTTCTGAAACATAGCGTGACTTTCCCGAGGGTGCATTTTAATTTCCTGTTTCATGTTTATTTCTGCTTCGCTTACTGAGTTTCGAAAGCCCACAAATTGTAAAAATTATAAACGGAAAAGAGAGGTTTCCTGAAACGCGAAAAACGTGATTTTGCAAGTTCCGACTACTATGTTTATTAGTTCAAGTCTTAAGAAGCCGTAAAGCCAACGAGTTTGTTGAAGTGGTCAATCGAGCGCCGTAATGTAATGCAACTTGCACGATTTTTCTTACAAGTCTAAACTCGACTTTAGATTATTTTTCTATACCGTTTTTCTCACAATTTGACGATCTTGTTTGTTTTTACGTAGCTTTTGTTAAAATTTAGTATCAGTTCGCGTATTTTGTGCTGTCGACTGTCGAGTATCATCGTATTCATCGTAACTATAATTAAAATGCCATCAATTGTAAGTATAAAATGTGTGAGAGCTTTCGGATATCGTTTATACAAGGCGTATATAAAACAGAAAAACATCAAAATAAATGCAAAAGTTTGGACGGATGTATATATGTATTATGGATGTCTGTTACTCGTTGACGCATAAATTACTAAATGACTTTAGATGAGGAATGATATAGCTGGACATAAAAATATTCCACTAATATTATAAATGCGAAAGTTTGTAAGTATATTTGTTTGTTTTTTACCTTATCACGTATAAACTGCTGAACCGATTTAAGTAGATGAGATTGAGTTGAGTTTGAGTCCCTAGAGTTGTGGATAACGCTTATTTTCGAGGCTTAAAGACTCGAGCCCTTAGGACTCCAGAGTCTTAAAGACTCGACTATATTTGACAATTAAATTGGCTTATTTTATGCATATGAATGCAAGAAATCTCGAGAGTCTTTAGGGTTCGAGTCTTCAAGCCTCGAAATGAGCGTTTTTCACAACACTACAGTCCCCGGGAAGGACAAAGGATAGTTTTTATCCCGGAGAATTGTATAGTTCCCGCGGGATAGCGATAAACGAATTCTACGCGGATGGAGTCGGGGGAATAGCTAGTATTATATATATAAATCTAGATATATGTTGTAGAACTAGTGAACCTTATGACTTATGAGAGCTCAATCATGACTCGTGAACCGCAGCCCATTGTATAGAAAAGGCAAACGTCACCGAATTGAATGAACCCGCCGGTTGCGTGCCTCGAAGCATTATCCGTAATGCTGTGTGACTTTATTTTTATATCGATACACAAAGTTCGAGTCTGCAATGACTATCATTTACTTTTATATTATTAGGAAATAAAAAAGTTCAGAGATATTGTGTTCTGTTACGACCTGTTTTGATTTGTTCACGTTGAAAATAAACTAAGTACCTACAGTTTTTCCGGAAACAGAGTTTATCATGGAATTAAAATGATGATTGTTTTACAAAAAATATGCTGAAATAAGAATTTTTTGCATTTTTGGCGGCATGGTGGCACAAGCAAGCACGTTGAAAATCGTTAATTTCTGCATTTGAAAAGCAATGCTAGATTAGTTTTTTTTTTCAATTCATGGGTCGTTTTTCGAACGTGATTTACGCAAATAATTCTCAAATGTTTGTTTTGTATTTATCCCTTTGTTTTCGTACTTTGCTAAGGTCACGGTATCAAAAAGTCGACTGCATATTAATTAATTATGCTTTATGGTGGAACCGGGCGATTGCGTGACAACTGCAGAAAATTAAATGGCGACTCGATGCAAATTCTTTAGCATTGGATTAAAAAATGGATGTAGATGTGGATGGAGTGGATGGATGGATAGATGTTTTGCTCTATTTGTCGATCCATGTTTTTTTATTTCTCTCCTCTACCACTCAAAGGTGACAGAGGCTAGCAATGGCAGAGATCCCTTCAGGGATAAGTCTGCTTTTGTACTTAACCTTTTTGTTTTTCCTTTTTGTACAATAAAGAGTATAAACAAATAAACAACAAAAAAAACTGAGCATCAAAATAAAGAATAGGCTTGTTATTTATCCCGAGGGAATTATGAAAAACCCTCTTAGTGCGAGTAAATCTTTATGATACTTTGTCTGGCAGATCACTCCAGTGGTTTAGGCTGTGCATTATCTGTCCATCAGCCAACAAATTAATGTTATAAATAGACCCCATTATCGGAGGGGAAATTTGGCAGCTTGACAGTCTTAGGGATGGGTAAAAAATATTTTAAAATACTATGGTCTATTCCTGAAATGAAGATACTAAAATGAAAATCTGAAATGTCAAAAGTAATAATAATGTGGCCAGCATAAAAGGAACAGTGCTGCTCCATGATTTCGGTTTCGTAAATAACCGATAAAATGTATATTTTACAATAGTAAAAATAACATTATAGCATACAATATTCTACTTTCCATTTTGTAAATATAAATGCACTTTTACGATAAAGTGATAAAATCTAAGTACAGGTAAAAATACAGTGTTCATCACTTAGTGCCAACGTAAAAAATAATATAGAGGGGCTACTACAAAACTAGAAAAACGAAGTTCGTATGGCACCTTCCCTTTCACTCGCGTATTGAATGAGATAAGCGTCAGCGGGACGGCAACATGCGAAGTTCGGGTTTTACATTTCGTAGTTAGGGCCACCAGGGCTACTACGAAGTTCGAAAGTCGAGGTTCGTGTCGTTCTGTCCTTCTGACGCTACTATTTAATGGAGATGGGAGTGAGAGGGGCGTTGCGGTGTGAACTTCAATTTTCGGATTCCGGAGTAGGCCGTCAGATATCACACAACGTCATTGTTCATGTTTTTCGTATTCAAGTGGTATTCAACCTGTTTTCGTTACTTTACTCGTATTGTCATCGGATGTGATCAGTGCGTTTTCTCGTGTTATTGTTGCTGTTGACGTTATTTGTTAAATTTGTTGAGATAAGACTTTTTATTTATTAATTTGGTTTGGTCGTGTTTTTTGTTGAGTTTTGTTTGATTAAACATGGACTCTGAGCAGCCAAGTACTTCGTCGCATAGACGACACAGCGAATAAATACTTTCACCTCAGAAAAAACGGAAACGTCAACCTCTTAGCAAAGCCGAGAAGTGTATGGTTGTAAATACGTACAAATATGTATACACAGAGGCCAAAGAATGAAATTGAAACTTAAAAATCAACATCTATAAAAAGTTGAAATATCTCGAAAACGGTCGCATTTTTATTAGACCTATTTTACCTTTTCTAGAATGTCCTAAGTGCCCTACATTTTAGTACATCACGGATCCGTTCATATCTTAATATTTTACGACATACATACATAGTACCTACAAAATCTTTCGGTGATAACCGGTTGCGGCACATCACTATTTATGAGACGCAAAAAACAGGTAACACATGAAACGTCATTTTAGTATCTCGAATTATGGGACAGACCATAACTAAATGTCGATAATTTTTCTTTATCATAATGGCAGTCTAAGAATTTAATTAATCGTGTTTGTTTTGTAAAACAGGACTAATTACAAAATTAAAAAGTACCTTTTACCATTTTTCATTTTTATAAACAAAAATAACTTAAATTTTATCCGATTTACCTTAGTTCTATTCATTTTTAGAAATATGAATGTTAATTATAATTACTAAATTATATCAAAAAGAAAAAATATACGACTATTGTTTAATTTAATTTGTTCATTTGTTGATATTTCTAAAAATGAAAAGAGCTAAGATAGGTATATCGGATTTAATTAATTAGTTATTTTTATTTATAAAAATTAAAAATATTAATACATAATATTCATTTTGTAATTAGTCCTGTTTTACAAAATAAACATGTTTAATTAAAGTCTTACAGCCTTATTCATAAAAAATCCTTAATTGAGGTTTGATCGGTCTGTTACTTAGCAAACTGATTAAGCTTGTTAGACGGTTGTCAAGAAGTATGATTCATAAACGCTTGCTAGCAGTCTGCTAGTTGTTGAGCTGCTGATAGACGGATTAGACGCGTTATGTTGGCCACCTTGACAAATCAAAGACAAAAAATGGCCTAATCGATAATTTAAAAAAAATTGACAGCAGTGACAGCAAATTACCAGGAAGCGAGATGTTTGTTGCCATTTCCGATCCGCATGTTTATGTAAAAAGTATATGTTTCATCCTTATTTTTTTTTATATTTATTGTTATTTGTTGCTAATTTAGAGGATTTTTAAATACAAATTCCTGAAATAAATTTTCCTGTTTTTTTTTTTTAATCTGCGTAGCCCTGCCTTCACTATAAATATCTTCGGTACTATGGTTTTTTGCTCTAGTCAAAGTCAGCTGTTTAAATTGTGGCGGCCATTTTGTGACTTAGCAGAGAGATAAAGGAGGTCTACGGTCCTGTAACTTTAGCAGAGCTTGATCGACTGATTAGCCTAACAGACGTTTATGAATCATGTTTTTTAGCATCGGTTCAAGAGCCTTCAAGGAGGCTCTAACTTTTTATGAATAAGGCTGTTAGACTGTCATTACGGTAAATAAATTATCGACATTAAGTTAGTATTTTAAAATATTTTTTACCCACCCCTAAGACTGTCAAACTACGAAATTGCACCTCCAATAACGGGGACTAGTTATAAAACATACGTAGATAGTAGGTACACGTACCGACGAGTAGGTACTTTTAGAGAGTAGTATCGACAGACAAATTTAACGAGCTAAAACAATTAGGGCAGAAGTACCAGTTTTTGCCCACCTTAAGTCGTTTTGGCCAGTTGACATTTGAAGTCATATATAAAGTTATAGTATTAAATAATATGTTAGTGAGTTTTCAAAGTTGATACTGAATCGAATAAATTTTTAATGATTTAATTAAGTAATAAATGTATATAAACGCCATTTAAACAATAAATGCCATAACTGCTTTGCTCACCCGCGACCTTATGATATCTACGTTTATGCAAGAAAATATCATACGGTCGCGGGTGAGCAAAGTAATGTTTTTAGTTCATAGATGTGGACCTCCGCAAAGCAACGCCTGATTCAATAAATTTAACATGTTTTCAAATGGATGTTTACTGATTGGGAGATATTTTAGGCTCTAAGTTCAAGGTTCGTCTGAAAATAGAAATTTTTGGCGCGATTGCTTTAATGTAGTTTGGAATGTTAATTTTAAATGTGTAATTTGATGTTTTGCTAACGCTATACTAAATTTATTCACACAATATTAGGTCACAACTTTCATAACCTTAGATTGATTATCAAAATTTAAGATGTATTCACGAAAATCTGAAAAACTATTGTTATTTTGAAAATGTAACTCTATTTCGTATCAGTACATTTTATTCCGATTACGCTCTATTGATTGATAACTATCAACTTTGAATTAACTTTTAGACTCCGAATGTAATCGTAAATGTAAATAACGATAAGATAATGAGAAAACGGGCGTTTTCCCGATCCTTCGGTGACCCCACTACACGGGTCATAAAGGAAAGCATTGTGTACATAACCATATTATTGGTTGCATTTATTTAGACATCTGCCCATTTTTCTATTGGAAAACGTATAAATGGTGACTTTATGCTCCCTGCTCTAGATAGCTTCCGGTAAAATAGTATACCGATCAAATAAACGTTAATTTGTGGTGGCCTAGTGGTTTGACCTATCGCCTCTCAAACAGAGGGTCGTGGGTTCAAGCCCTGGCTCGCACCTCTGAGTTTTTCGAAATTCATGTGCGGAATTACATTGGAAATTTACCTCGAGCTTTGCGGTGAAGGAAAACATCGTGAGGAAACCTGCACAAACCTGCGAAGTAATTCAATGGTGCGTGCGAAGTTCCCAATCCGCACTGGGCCCTCGTAGGAACTATGGGCTAGCCCTCTTGTTCTGAGAGGAGGCCTCTGCCCTGCAGTGGGACGTATATAGGCTGGGATGATGATGATGATTGGATCAGGCGTTACTTTGCGAAGGGTCATATCAATAAACTGAAAAATTAGGTACTCTGCTCACCCGCGACCTTATGATAGCTATATACGTTTATGAAAGAAATTTGTGTTCATGCAGTTCCTCCATCTCCACTACACTTATACTTTTCATTAATAGAAACATACAATCATTAAAATATATTTTTTAGACGACCGGATGGCCAAGTGGTTAGAGAATCTGACTACAAAGCTAGAGGTCCCGGGTTCGATTCCTGACCAGGGCAGATATTTGTATGAATAATATGAACGTTCGTTCTCGGGTCTTGGATGTTTAATATGTATTTAAGTATGTATTTATCTATATAAGTATGTTTATCCGTTGCCTAGTGTCCATAGAACAAGCTTTGCTTAGTTTGGACTAGGTCAATTGGTGTCAAGTGTCCCACGATATTTATTATTATTATTTTTATCTCCCGTTAATGTTTCAGCCCGCCGTGCTTCCACCTCCCCCTGGAGTACGCGAAGCTGGTGTCGGAGTGTTCGCGCCTGCGGCGTGGTGACGACGGCGGCGCCAGCGCAGTATGGATCCACAAGCCCGTGGCGCAGAGCCAGGGCCGCGGGATCTTCCTCTTTCGGGTAAATAGGCATTTTCACAAAAAGGCGTACCCTTACTTTTTAATTTTTTTTGGAAAAATATGTTTTTTCTACTCGGAATCAAGAGCACAATTGATTCCAATAGTTTAAAAAAATGCGAATAACAATAATGACAGTTTTGTGATGTTTTTTCATACACCCAACATGGGAGTCACAAAGCTGACTCATAAATTTTGTATGAAAAAAATAAATACATTTTGAAAGAAAAGGTACCTACGCTTCTTTTTTGAAAACGCCCTAATACATCAACCACAAATAAATATCGAACCAGAATCCTTGGATAGTATTGGATATTATTTGTGAGTTTCAACTGCCTCATTCCCCTGGTCACATTTTTTACGAATTGGCTATAGATTTTGATATCGAAAATACAAATTGAGACATGGATGCACAGAAAAACCAGAAAAAGAGACCAGCACTGAAAATCGAACCCAGGTCCTCAGCAATCCGTGCTGCGTGCTATAACCCCTACACCACCGCTGGACAGGAATCTAGACACGAATTTTTCCTATGCATACATATCTCTATATAAAAAAAAAAAAAAAAATGCAGCAGCACTAGCGACATCTATGTTCCGCTCTCATCGAGAGACGTCACACTCTTTCGGAACCAACCGCTCACCCAGACAAGAGATGTCGCTACTAAGCAATCAAATTATGATTGGGTTTTATTGGTTATGGTTTCACGGGATACCCGTAAAAGTAACAAATTTGGAGTTGAAATAAAAAATACAAAAAGACTCCAAAAAACCAATCATAATAGATTTTGATGTTGTTTTCGATTATTTGTACTTCCTGTATTTCTACCAGATAACTAAAAAAACTATCAGAATCTTGGGCCATTTTTACAGAAAAGTAGGGAGAGGACCTAACCAGGGGATTGAGACGGTTGAAGCGCTCGAATAATTACCCCTTAAGGATCTTTAAAATACGAGCCTATCAGTCTCACAAAGGGCCGGCAACCTGTGATATCTCTCGTGTTGCGAGTGTCCATCGGAGACGGGCGCATGCTCGTTTGCCCCCTCTTCTAAAAAAAAACAGTCTTTTACAGATAAGTATAGCGAATAAAATAATATAAAGTAGTATAAAATAATAAATAAATATCATGAGATATACTATGGATACTAGGCAACGGATAAACATACTTATATAGATAAATACATACTTAAATACATATCAAACATCCAAGACCCGAGAAAAAACATGCGTGTTATCCACACAAATATCTGCCCCGGCCGGGAATCGAACCCGGGACCTCAAGCTTCGTAGTCAGGTTCTCTAACTACTTGGCCATCCGGTCGTCAAATATAATAATCCTTTCCCATTGTAATTTTCTGGAATGTTCGTATTTGTCAGGCTATTTCAGTCAGCCTCAGTTCAGTACCTATCAAGAAAACTCAGGGGAAGGTCCTTCGATGAACGATACTACGTACGTAGGTACGTATTGTTGATCGAAGGGAAGGTCGCATCGAGTAGTCGCATCGATTTTTGCTTACACTACATTATCTATATAATTTGAACCCTGAGGTAATAACATCTCAGTGTGACGGGAAGTCGTCACTAATAAATAAAATACCTACCCTATTTGGGAGCGCCAGGGGTTAGGTTAGGTTTGTTTTATATCCCCGCTGGCAGGGCGGCGAGGAAGGAACATCCCGGGGGTTTTAGTGGGTAAAAACCCCACATAACCTCATCGCCTCCCCGTGATGATGGGGTATCTGGTGGCAGATTTCCCCCGGGCAACAAAAAAAAAAGGTTTGTTTTATAACAATTTCGAACAATTATTGGATTCAGAGAAATAAGAGTTATGACAAAAGATCGTTCTGACAAATATTACATTGGGACTTTCAATAAGTATGCGACTATGCGAGCCGATATGGACCCACCCTATTTATTTAATACAAACTGTCATTTATTAATAAGTACAATAATTTCGATTAAATTTCAGGATTTCACAAAATTCCCGTCGGAATTCCCAAAAATTATACATTGTGGTCTTTATTGAATTTGCACGTTTGCTTTGCTTTGTTATTTCTGACATAATTTAATCCATCCATCCATCCATTTCATCCAATTCCGTCCAGCCATTTTAGCGTGAACGAGTAACAAACACACACATACACAACTTTTTACATTTATAATATTAGTAGTATAATAGTATAGGTAGTGCCACGAGAGTTGAAATGAATGATTGACTGAAATGAACACAGCTACATGAAGAACGGATTGCATAAAAGGAGAATGAATGAAATGAATGAGTGAATGTGAATGTCCCGCTGTCATTACATGACATGTTTTTGTGTGCGTGTCCTCAAATAATGCGAATGTTTGTTCTCGGGTCTTGAACGTTTAATATGGATTTAAGTTTGTATTTATTGATATAAGTAGGATGTTTATCCGTTGCCATAGTACAAGCTTTGCTTAGTTTGGGACTAGGTCAATTGCTATTTATTTATTAAGATTGTAATTGCTGCCATCTGTTGGGACGGCGAGGGGCACGGGGTCATTTTTAACGCGAATATAAGATTAGATTAAGATATTGAAATAATCTTTATAGCCTATTTTACAACCGACAACTTTTTAATAAAAAAAGAGTGCTGTCTTCGCCATCAAACTTCTTAGCAGTTTGGAGAAAATATTTTTTAAGTTGCTATTTTTAATAAATAAAAAATAAAACTCTGGTGGCACTAGCTATATCAGTAGGATTTATTTGTGATGCAGAGTGTGTGCGAGATGCGTTGCGGGAGCGCAGCGGTGGCGCAGCGCTACATCGAGCGGCCGCTGCTGATCGCGGGCTATAAGTTCGACCTGCGGCTCTACGTGTGCGTGGCTGGGTACCGGCCGCTCACTGCCTACATGTACGCCGAGGGACTCGCTCGATTCGGTGAGATTATGTTGTACAGTCAGCAACAAATATATGAATACAGCCAAAGTGCCAAAAATATGTATACAGGGCTTTATTATATAGGTGTATATGTATACTCGTAGTTGTATATTATAAGTAGTTGTTTCCAAAATCCCCGAAATATGTATAATAAAAAGCCAAGAAATAATATACAAGAATTACTAGCTTAAAAATATAAGAATATTAATATTGTCTCCGCGATTATTTTATTGGTAACACAATAGGTACTTACGCAATTTATTTTTTATTTTTACAGGAACTGACAAGTACACTTTGTCGGACATACACAACCCGTACAGGCACCTGACCAATTCGTCGCTGAACAAAACGGGACCGCGGTACGCGGAGTGCAAGGACAGAATAGGCAGCGGTGAGTGTTTATGATTAAGAATTAAGGCCAAAAATCTAAATCCTACTCCATGTCCGTCTCCCTGCACGTGCTGATGTCCTATCAATCTTCCAAAAGTTAACTGGAAGAGATTTTTTTGGGTTAAGTAGGTACTTCTGCCACCCGCTACGGCGGCCGCTCTACATAATCTAAACCGCTGGGTTTGAAATTTGAAATAGAAAACAATATTTTTAGGAGTGCTCTAATAAAGCAATTATAATATTAATTTAATTACAGTAAAATTAAGTACTTTACAATAAGAATACCCATTTAGCTATACTTACAATTACATTATTTTCAAGTTTATTTACGTCGAGCTTACGTTGTAGGAAAACATTGCCAAGAAACGTTAACGCAACCTGCAAAGCAATTCAATGGTGTGTGTAGAGTTCTTAATCTGCACTGCACTGAGCTGAACTTGCGTGGTAACTTCAGCTCAAGCCCTCTCATTCTGAGAAGAGTCATGCGCTTATTAGTGGGCTGCATATCGTCTAAATCAAGATGATGTTTATGATGATGATGATGGTCTTTATAGTGGTCTGTCTGAAAATTAGCGCTGAGGTGTTTTAAAGCTTCAGCATCATGCTAAGCTAATGTCCGATCCACAACCGCAATGACACATTTGTACTTCAAAATGTTGTGAATAAATGTATTTCCTTTCTTCCTTTTTATGATGATGATAATGACGATGATACTGATAATGATGATGATGGTGATGATGTTGATTTCCAGGTTGCAAGTGGACGTTGAAGCAAGTCCGCCGAGCGCTGGTCGGGCGCTGGGAGGCGACGGAGTGGCTGGTGTGGCAGCGGATCCGCGCTCTCGTGACTTTGACGCTGCTCGCGCAGGCCTCGGGCACGCCTCCCGCTAGGAACTGCTTCGAGTTCTACGGCTTCGACGTGCTGCTTGATGACGCTTTGAAGCCTTGGTTGCTGGAGGTGGGTTTTCTTATGGTGGACGCACAGACGGACAGACAGACATAGAAAAAACTGTAGGGGTTCCATTTTTGTGATTTTGGCTAAGGAACCCTAAAAATGGTATATGTAGACAAAAACCAAACAATTGCGTTTTGAGGAAACCTGCACAACAAACCTGCGAAGCAATTCAACGTTGTGTGTGTAGTTCCCAATCCGCACTGGGCCCGCGTGGGAACTACTGCCCAAGCCCTCTCATTCCGAGAGGTATATAGGCTGGGATGATGGGATGATGAGACAAAAACTGTGCAATGGATCAAAATGGTTGGAATTAAAGTTGAAAGTGAGTTTACTGAAATTAAATATGGAATTAAACATGGATAACAAAAGTAACAGAAAAGACAGCTGCTGCCCTTTCAAACCCAGCCGATACGATCGTGCGGATTAATTACATTTGAATCTGAATTTGACATGGATTGTACATAAGGTCCACTGTCGTAACTCTTACATTTGAATTTTGAACTTGACATGGATTGTACATAAAGTCCATTGTTGTAACTCTTTTCATACCTACTTGGCTGGGTTCGAAAGGGCTAGGTTAGGCTCACCCGATCGTATCTCCAACTTTCTAACTCCTTCCATTGTCCATAATTGTCTTCATATAATCTTCATATGGTCTTGTAAGTATATAATTATCTTCAATTACCTATACCTGCTAGAAAAGGATGCACTGACTGATGGAGTGATCTTACGCCGTATTTAAACCTTTCCCCTCATCTGTCAGTAGTGATGCCTATGATTTCTTCTACAAAATGAACAGCTCATGGTTCCTCTAAACTCCAGGTGAACTTGTCCCCGGCGCTGGCGGCGGACTGTGAAGCTGACGTGGCGGTGAAGCGTCCGATGCTGCACGAGCTGTTCGACCTGCTCGGGCTGCCCATGAGACACACTGGCCTTGCACTGCTGCAGGGGCCGCTGACGGCGCTCCAGAACAGGTCGGCCTACTTTTTTTTAGCAACAATCATCACTCACAGATCTAATGACCTCTCTTTTTCTCATTCAATCCACCTATTCCACTATCGCACTCTCACCACATACCGTCACTACTTTGAAAAAAGCTGGTATCTCAAAATCGATGATCTTTCCGAGTGAACTTAATGATCATTGTTTTAAGGGTCAAATTTGTTGACGTATTGATTTGAGATACGAGATTTTTTCAAAGTAGTGACGATATTATTTATTTAAGTAAGTCTCAGCCGGCCGCCCCTTGGTCCTTGCACCCTAGGCTTTAGCCTTTTTAGCCTGTGGGTAAATCAGGCCCTGATGAGAGAGGCAACCGAGCAAGCCGATCTGCATCTGTACCACCTACAGATTTTTCAAGCCAGTAGTTTGGCTTGTGGAGGGGGGAGGGAGACACTTCCCTAAAGCAAAAATAGCATTGAATCAAACCGTATTATCTGTGGTTCCCCAGCGGGTCCGAAGACGAGAACGGCGGCCAACGTGCGCAGAGGCCGCGCGCGCCTGCGTCGGCTCTCCGCCGCGGCACGACGTGGCGGCGCCGGCGCGCGATGCCCATCCACTGTGTCACGCTGGTACCGCCCTCTGTTGAGAAGGACACGGTAACTAGTTTCAAACTTAAAGATAAGTGTGTATACCTAATATAAAATACCGCTGAACTGATTTAGATGAAATTTGAAGACCATGATTGGAGACATTTTGGGAATAAGACTTTTCTGGAATGCCAACGTTAAAATAAGAAGGCGGATATCTATTTTTTACAAAAACTGTCATTCTTGGAAACAGGCAATTTTAAATAGCTGTCATTTTGAGATCTGACATTATGCAAAAGACGTGTTGATATTCTGAAAAGTAGACATTTTGCGAAAAATACCCTTAGTCCGTTTTCGCAATTGCGGTTTCACAATTGGCTGCGAAAGAAGAATTATTTTTCACTGTTTCGTAATTAACTTTCAAACAAGAATTTATTTTCTGTTTTCACAATCAAGTTTCACAATTGGCTGCGAAAGAAGAGTTATTTTTTCACTGTTTCGTAATTAACTTTCAAACAAGAATTTATTTTCTGTTTTCACAATCAAGTTTCCACAATTGCTGCGAAAGAAGAATTATTTTTCACTGTTTCGTAATTAACTTTCAAACAAGAATTTATTTTCTGTTTTCACAATCAAGTTTCACAATTGGCTGCGAAAGAAGAATTATTTTTCACTGTTTCGTAATTAACTTTCAAACAAGAATTTATTTTCTGTTTTCACAATCAAGTTTCACATTGGCTGCGAAAGAAGAATTATTTTTCACTGTTTCGTAATTAACTTTCAAACAAGAATTTATTTTCTGTTTTCACAATCAAGTTTCACAATTGGCTGCGAAAGAAGAATTATTTTTCACTGTTTCGTAATTAACTTTCAAACAAGAATTTATTTCTGTTTTCACAATCAAGTTTCACAATTGGCTGCGAAAGAAGAATTATTTTTCACTGTTTCGTAATTAACTTTCAAACAAGAATTTATTTTCTGTTTTCACAATCAAGTTTCACAATTGGCTGCGAAAGAAGAATTATTTTTCACTGTTTCGTAATTAACTTTCAAACAAGAATTTATTTTCTATTTTCACAATCAAGTTTCGTTACTTCAAAAACGGAACGATAAATACATATACAGGGCGACTTCAATTGGTAAATACAAAACACTTGATTTTGGCTTCATTAATGCTAAGTATTGTAATTAATTAACTCCGATGTTAAAATTAGCTGTCTTTAATAATTGTTAATTTTCTAATAAAATGAATGTTTTCATATGAAGCCAAAGAAAATGGATAATTTAAAATTAACAAAAAAAAATACTTCTGGTTATTTTAAAAGCATGAGACCTAATGGAGGTTCTTAGTGTAGGGCAAACGTGTGCAAAACTTTGATTTTGTATTACCAATTTGGTGTCGCCCTGTATACATATAATGAAATAAAAATAATAATTATATTAAAAAAAACACGACTGCCATGCAAAAATTGGGCTAAACTATAAAAAAACAAGTCAAATATAAACACGCAATACAGCTGTTATATTCATTTTTTTTTCTTTAAATAGCCAGTGTTACCCGGAGTAAGGATTCTAACGATACCTCATAGTAATACGCCTAAATCTGTTCAGTATTTCAAAATTTATCGTGTAACAAAGAAACTCGCATACATACATACATACATTACATACAAACGAACGGACCCTGAAACTCATTAAGTAATTTATTTACCAAGGAGTTTGACTAATTCTTGTTTAGCAGTTAATTGTGAAAAAAGAAAACGGAGATATTTTTAGTAATTAACTGCGAAAGAAGAAATAATGTTCGATTGCGAAAGAAGCCAAAAAAATCTTGGTTGACAGTTAATTACGAAACAGAGAAAAATAATTCTTCTTTCGCAGCCAATTGTGAAACCGCAATTGCGAAAACGGACTAGAGGAAAAATCCATTTCAGGAAAACGGATATTTCAGGCCTGAGTCGCACCTGCGTCCGAAATTCCAAATCCTTCTGCTTGTACGCTGTGTGATTCTGCGACATCAGGCGATCGCAGTCGGTTACCAACCACTTTGCAGAGAGCCGCTTAGGGCGCATTAGCTTGACAATTTATCTTGAAAGAGATGTATGTGTGCCTTATTTTGTGTATACGTATATAACTGTCACGCCGTTACGCGCTGGTACCTATGTACGGCCTCCGCAACAAGGATACTTACGGTAATTTTCTTGAAACGCAAAGACAAGGTGTGATAAAGTGCGCGCCTGCATCTACTTTCTACAGCAGCACGATGCCGATGCGCCGATGCACAATGCCTATCTACAGTGTCACGCTGGTGCCGCCCTCTGGTGACAAAAATACGGTATTTACCTTTTCACTCTAACGCCAGCATGCACATACACTGCACGCGCCTGTAGCTGCCTTAGCGGCACGACGTGGTGACGTCGATGCGCTATACGGATCCACTGTGCCACGCTGGTGCTGCCCTGTGTTTGACAAGGATACGGTAGCTAGCTTTAAACGCCAACGCCAGCGTGCACAGACTCTGCGCGCGACTGCGACGGCCTTCTACCGTGGCATAACGTGGTGATAACAGCGCGTTATGCTCATCTAATGTGTGATGCTGGTGCCCCCTCTGTCGACTAAAACTTAGAGTTTACTTTGTCGGTTGTTTCAGGCGCCATAATAATTTGGCTTCTGCCCTATAAAGGGTTAAGCCCAGTTTAGACTTGCAAAAAATCGTGCACGTTGCAGCGCTCGATTGACCTCTTCAAACACGCTCGCTTTACGGCCTCTCAATTTTCTTGCAGGTCTAAACTGAGCTTT
>NC_133483.1:3953418-4006838 GCF_025370935.1 Choristoneura fumiferana
TAAATACAAAAGTTTGGACGGATGTGTGTATGTATTATGGATGTCTGTTACTCGTTGACGCATAAATTACTAAATCACTTTAGATGAGGAATGATATAGCTGGACATAAAAATATCCCTCTATATTAACTGCGAAAGTTTGTAAGTATATTTGTTTGTTTTTTACCTTATCACGTATAAACTGCTGAACCGATTTAAGTAGATGAGGAGTTTGAGTCCCTAGAGTTGTGGATAATGCTTATTTTCGAGGCTTAAAGACTCGAGCCCTTAGGACTCCAGAGTCTTAGAGACTCGACTATATTTGACAATTAAATTGGCTTATTTTATGCATATGAATGCAAGAAATCTCGAGAGTCTTTAGGGTTCGAGTCTTCAAGCCTCGAAATGAGCGTTTTTCACAACACTACAGTCCCCGGGAAGGACAAAGGATAGTTTTTATCCCGGAGAATTGTATAGTTCCCGCGGGATAGCGATAAACGAATTCTACGCGGATGGTCGGGGGAATAGCTAGTATTATATATATAAATCTAGATTATGTTGTAGAACTAGTGAACCTTATGACTTATGAGAGCTCAATCATGACTCGTGAACCGCAGCCCATTGTATAGAAAAGGCAAACGTCACCGAATTGAATGAACCCGCCGGTTGCGTGCCTCGAAGCATTATCCGTAATGCTGTGTGACTTTATTTTTTATATCGATACACAAAGTTCGAGTCTGCAATGACTATCATTTACTTTATATTATTAGGAAATAAAAAAGTTCAGAGATATTGTGTTCTGTTACGACCTGTTTTGATTTGTTCACGTTGAAAATAAACTAAGTACCTACAGTTTTTCCGGAAACAGAGTTTATCATGGAATTAGAATGATGATTGTTTTTACAAAAAAATATGCTGAAATAAGAATTTTTTGCATTTTTGGCGGCATGGTGGCACAAGCAAGCACGTTGAAAATCGTTAATTTCTGCATTTGAAAAGCAATGATAGATTAGTTTTTTTTTTTTCAATTCATGGGTCGTTGTTTTTCGAACGTGATTTACGCAAATAATTCTCAAATGTTTGTTTTGTATTTATCCCTTTGTTTTCGTACTTTGCTAGGTCACGGTATCAAAAGTCGACTGCATATTAATTAATTATGCTTTATGGTGGAACCGGGCGATTGCGTGACAACTGCAGAAAATTAAATGGCGACTCGATGCAAATTCTTTAGCATTGGATTAAAAAATGGATGTAGATGTGGATGGAGTGGATGGATGGATAGATGTTTTGCTCTATTTGTCGATCCATGTTTTTTATTTCTCTCCTCTACACTCAAAGGTGACAGGGCTAGCAATGGCAGAGATCCCTTCAGGGATAAGTCTGCTTTTGTACTTAACCTTTTTGTTTTTTCCTTTTTGTATAATAAAGAGTATAAACAAATAAACAACAAAAAACTGAGCATCAAAATAAAGAATAGGCTTGTTATTTATCCCGAGGGAATTTTTGAAAACCCTCTTAGTGCGAGAAATCTTTATGATACTTTGTCTGGCAGATCACTCCAGTGGTTTAGGCTGTGCATTATCTGTCCATCAGCCAACAAATTAATGTTATAAATAGACCCCGTTATCGGAGGGGCAATTTGGCAGCTTGACAGTCTTAGGGATGGATAAAATATTTAAAATACTATGGTATTCCTGAAATGAAGATACTAAAATGACAATCTGAAATGTCAAAAGTAATAATAATGTGGCCAGCATAAAGGAACAGTGCTGCTCCATGATTTCGGTTTCGTAAATAACCGATAAAATGTATATTTTACAATAGCAAAAATAACATTATAGCATACAATATTCTACTTTCCATTTTGTAAATATAAATGCACTTTTACGATAAAGTGATAAAATCTAAGCACAGGTAAAAATACAGTGTTCATCACTTAGTGCCAACGTAAAAAATAATATAGAGGGCTACTACAAAACTAGAAAAACGAAGTTCGTATGGCACCTTCCCTTTCACTCGCGTATTGAATGAGATAAGCGCAAGCGGGACGGCAACATACGAAGTTCGGGTTTTGCATTTCGTAGTTAGGGCCACCAGGGCTACTACGAAGTTCGAAAGTCGAGGTTCGTGTCGTTCTGTCCTTCTGACGCTACTATTTAATGCGGGAGTGAGGGCGTTGCGGTGCGACCTTTGATTTTCGGATTCCGGAGTAGGCCATAAGATATCACACAACGTCATTGTTCATGTTTTTCGTATTCAAGTGGTATTCAACTGTTTTCGTTACTTTACTCGTATTGTCATCGGATGTGATCAGTGCGTTTTCTCGTGTCATTGTTGCTGTTGACGTTATTTGTTAAATTTGTTGAGATAAGACTTTTTATTTATTAATTTGGTTTGGTCGTGTTTTTTGTTGAGTTTTGTTTGATTAAACATGGACTCTGAGCAGCCAAGTACTTCGTCGCATAGACGACACAGCGAATAAATACTTTCGCCTCAGAAAAAACGGAAACGTCAACCTCTTAGCAAAGCCGAGAAGTGTATGGTTGTAAATACGTACAAATATGTATACACAGAGGCCAAAGAATGAAATTGAAACTTAAAATCAACATCTATAAAAAGTTGAAATATCTCGAAAACGGTCGCATTTTTATTAGACCTATATTTACCTTTTCTAGAATGTCCTAAGTGCCCTACATTTTAGTACATCACGGATCCGTTCATATCTTAATATTTTACGACATACATACATAGTACCTACAAAATCTTTCGGTGATAACCGGTTGCGGCACATCACTATTTATGAGACGCAAAAAACAGGTAACACATGAAACGTCATTTTAGTATCTCGAATTATGGGACAGACCATAACTAAATGTCGATAATTTTTCTTTATCATAATGGCAGTCTAAGAATTTAATTAATCGTGTTTGTTTTGTAAAACAGGACTAATTACAAAATTAAAAAGTACCTTTTACCATTTTTCATTTTTATAAACAAAAATAACTTAAATTTTATCCGATTTACCTTAGTTCTATTCATTTTTAGAAATATGAATGTTAATTATAATTACTAAATTATATCAAAAAGAAAAAATATACGACTATTGTTTAATTTAATTTGTTCATTTGTTGATATTTCTAAAAATGAAAAGAGCTAAGATAGGTATATCGGATTTAATTAATTAGTTATTTTTATTTATAAAAATTAAAATATTAATACATAATATTCATTTTGTAATTAGTCCTGTTTTACAAAATAAACATGTTTAATTAAAGTCTTAGACTGTCATTACGGTAAATAAAATTATCGACATTAAGTTAGTATTTTAAAATATTTTTTACCCACCCCTAAGACTGTCAAACTACGAAATTGCACCTCCAATAACGGGGACTAGTTATAAAACATACGTAGATAGTAGGTAGTACCGACGAGTAGGTACTTTTAGAGAGTAGTATCGACAGACAAATTTAACGAGCTAAAACAATTAGGGCAGAAGTACCAGTTTTTGGCCACCTTAAGCCCGTTTTGGCCAGTTGACATTTGAAGTCATATATAAAAAGTTATAGTATTAAAATAATATGTTTAGTGAGTTTTCAAAAGTTGATACTGAATCGAATAAAGTTTGTAATGATTTATTAAGTACTATAAATGTATATCAAACGCATATTTAAACATATCGAAAATACAAACTGATACACGGGACTACCCGTAAAAGTAACAAATTTGGAGTTGAAATAAAAAATATAAAAAGACTCCAAATAACCAAGCATATTTAAACAATAAATGACCATAAACGTTACAGTGGCCACAAACGGTACTTCTGCCCTGCTTTGCTCACCCGCGACCTTATGATATCTACGTTTATGCAAGAAAATATCATAAGGTCGCGGGTGAGCATGAGCAAAGTAATGGTTTTAGTCCATAGATGTGGACCTCCGCAAAGCAACGCCTGATTCAATAAATTTAACATGTTTTCAAATGGATGTTTACTGATTGTGAGATATTTTAGGCTCTAAGTTCAAGGTTCGTCTGAAAATAGAAATTTTTGGGGCGATTGCTTTAATGTAGTTTGGAATGTTAATTTTAAAGGTATGGGGTATTCTAAATACTATTCACACAATATTAGGTCACAAAACCTTCATAAACTTATCAAAATTTAAGATGTATTCACGAAAATCTGAAAAACTATTGTTATTTTGAAAATGTAACTCTATTTCGTATCAGTAGATTTTATTCCGATTACGCTCTATTGATTGATAACTATCAACTTTGAATTAACTTTTAGACTCCGAATGTAATCGTAAATGTAAATAACGATAAGATAATGAGAAAACGGGCGTTTTTCCGATCCTTCGGTGACCCCACTACACGGGTCATAAAGGAAAGCATTGTGTACATAACCATATTATTGGTTGCATTTATTTAGACATCTGCCCATTTTTCTATTGGAAAACGTATAAATGGTGACTTTATGCTCCCTGCTCTAGATAGCTTCCGGTAAAATAGTATACCGATCAAATATAACGTTAATTTGTGGTGGCCTAGTGGTTTGACCTATCGCCTCTCAAACAGAGGGTCGTGGGTTCAAGCCCTGGCTCGCACCTCTGAGTTTTTCGAAATTCATGTGCGGAATTACATTGGAAATTTACCTCGAGCTTTGCGGTGAAGGAAAACATCGTGAGGAAACCTGCACAAACCTGCGAAGTAATTCAATGGTGCGTGCGAAGTTCCCAATCCGCACTGGGCCCTCGTAGGAACTATGGGCTAGCCCTCTTGTTCTGAGAGGAGGCCTCTGCCCTGCAGTGGGACGTATATAGGCTGGGATGATGATGATGATTGGATCAGGCGTTACTTTGCGAAGGTTCATATCAATAAACTGAAAAAATTAGGTACTCTGCTCACCCGCGACCTTATGATAGCTATATACGTTTATGAAAGAAATTTGTGTTCATGCAGTTCCTCCATCTCCACTACACTTATACTTTTCATTAATAGAAACATACAATCATTAAAATATATTTTTTAGACGACCGGATGGCCAAGTGGTTAGAGAATCTGACTACAAAGCTAGAGGTCCCGGGTTCGATTCCTGACCGGGGCAGATATTTGTATGAATAATATGAACGTTCGTTCTCGGGTCTTGGATGTTTAATATGTATTTAAGTATGTATTTATCTATATAAGTATGTTTATCCGTTGCCTAGTGTCCATAGAACAAGCTTTGCTTAGTTTGGACTAGGTCAATTGGTGTCAAGTGTCCCACGATATTTATTATTATTATTTTTATCTCCCGTTAATGTTTCAGCCCGCCGTGCTTCCACCTCCCCCTGGAGTACGCGAAGCTGGTGTCGGAGTGTTCGCGCCTGCGGCGTGGTGACGACGGCGGCGCCAGCGCAGTATGGATCCACAAGCCCGTGGCGCAGAGCCAGGGCCGCGGGATCTTCCTCTTTCGGGTAAATAGGCGTTTTCACAAAAAGGCGTACCCTTACTTTTTTTTTTAATTATGGAAAAATATGTTTTTTTCTACTCAAGAATCAAGAGCACAATTGATTCCAATACTTTAAAAAAATGCGAATAACAATAATGACAGTTTTGTGATGTTTTTTCATACACCCAATATGGGAGTCACAAAGCTGACTCATAAATTTTGTATGAAAAAAATAAATACTTTTTGAAAGAAAAGGTACCTACGCTTGTTTTTTGAAAACGCCCTAATACATCAACCACAAATAAATATCGAACCAGAATCCTTGGATGTTATTGGATATTTTTTCATACACCCACCATGAGAGTCACAAAGCTGACTCATAAATTTTATATGAAAAAAATAAATACATTTTGAAAGAAAAGGTACCTACGCTTCTTTTTTGAAAACGCCCAAATACATCAACCACAATTAAATATCAAACCAGAATCCTTGGATATTATTGGATATTATTTGTGAGTTTCAACTGCCTCATTCCCCTGGTCACATTTTTTACGAATTGGCTATAGATTTTGATATCGAAAATACAAACTGAGACATGGATGCACAGAAAAACCAGAAAAAGAGACCAGCACTGGGAATCGAACCCAGGTCCTCAGCAATCCGTGCTGCGTGCTATAACCCCTACACCACCGCTGGACAGGAATCTAGACACGAATTTTTCCTATGCATACATATCTCAGGTTGCTTATTTCTACTACGCTACTTATGCAGCAGCACTAGCGACATCTATGTTCCGCTCTCATCGAGAGACGTCACACTCTTTCGGAACCAACCGCTCACCCAGACAAGAGATGTCGCTACTAAGCAATCAAATTATGATTGGTTTTTATTGGTTATGGTTTCACGGGATACCCGTAAAAGTAACAAATTTGGAGTTGAAATAAAAAATACAAAAAGACTCCAAAAAACCAATCATAATAGATTTTGATGTTGTTTTCGATTATTTGTACTTCCTGTATTTCTACCAGATAACTAAAAAAACTATCAGAATCTTGGGCCATTTTTACAGAAAAGTAGGGAGAGGACCTAACCAGGGGATTGAGACGGTTGAAGCGCTCGAATAATTACCCCTTAAGGATCTTTAAAATACGAGCCTATCAGTCTCACAAAGTTCCGGCAACCTGTGATATATCTCGTGTTGCGAGTGTCCATCGGAGACGGGCGCATGCTCGTTTGCCCCCTCTTCTAAAAAAAACAGTCTTTTACAGATAAGTATAGCGAATAAAATAATATAAAGTAGTATAAAATAATAAATAAATATCATGAGATACTTGACACCAATTGACCTAGTCCCAAACTAAGCAAAGCTTATACTATGGATACTAGGCAACGGATAAACATACTTATATAGATAAATACATACTTAAATACATATCAAACATCCATGACCCGCGAAAAAACATGCGTGTTATCCACACAAATATCTGCCCCGGCCGGGAATCGAACCCGGGACCTCAAGCTTCGTAGTCAGGTTCTCTAACCACTTGGCCATCCGGTCGTCAAATATAATAATCTTTTCCCATTGTAATTTTCTGGAATGTTCGTATTTGTCAGGCTATTTCAGTGAGCCTCAGTACCTATCAAGAAAACTTAGGGGAAGGTCCTTCGATGAACGATACTACGTACGTACGTATTGTTGATCGAAGGGAAGGTCGCATCGAGTAGTCGCATCGATTTTTGCTTACACTACATTATCTATATAATTTGAACCCTGAGGTAATAACATCTCAGTGTGACGGGAAGTCGTCACTAATAAATAAAATACCTACCCTATTTGGGAGCGCCAGGGGTTAGGTTAGGTTTGTTTTATATCCCCGCTGGCAGGGCGGCGAGGAAGGAACATCCCGGGGGTTTTAGTGGGTAAAAACCCCACATAACCTCATCGCCTCCCCGTGATGATGGGGTATCTGGTGGCAGATTTCCCCCGGGCAACAAAAAAAAAAAAGGTTTGTTTTATAACAATTTCGAACAATTATTGGATTCAGAGAAATAAGAGTTATGACAAAAGATCGTTCCGACAAATATTACATTGGGACTTTCAATGAGTATGCGAGCCGATATGGACCCACCCTATTTATTTAATACAAACTGTCATTTATTAATAAGTACAATAATTTCGACGAAATTTCAGGATTTCACTAAATTCCCGTCGGAATTCCCAAAAATTACATACATTGTGGTCTTTATTGAATTTGCACATTTGCTTTGCTTTGTTATTTCTGACATAATTTAATCCATCCATCCATCCATTTCATCCAATTCCGTCCAGCCATTTTAGCGTGAACGAGTAACAAACACACACATACACAACTTTTTACATTTATAATATTAGTAGTATAATAGTATAGGTAGTGCCACGAGAGTTGAAATGAATGATTGACTGAAATGAACACAGCTACATGAAGAACGGATTGCATAAAAGGAGAATGAATGAAATGAATGGGTGAATGTCAATGTCCCGCTGTCATTACATGACATGTTTTTGTGTGCGTGTCCTCAAATAATGCGAATGTTTGTCTCGGGTCTTGAACGTTTAATATGGATTTAAGTTTGTACTTATTGAAATAAGTAGGATGTTTATCCGTTGCCATAGTACAAGCAGTGGCGTAGCTAGGTAACCTAGGGCCCTGGGGCAAATAAAAAAATGAGGCCCACTGCTATTAAAAACTGGTAAGGTTTTTTGAAGTAAAATCATTATATATACAAATACTTTAAAAATGATAAGCAACTATCATCAGCTATAAAGCAGAATTTCGAGGGCCCCCTGAGCTTGAGGGCGCCCCGGGGCACTGCCCCGCCTAGCCCCTTGGTAGCTACGCCACTGAGTACAAGCTTTGCTTAGTTTGGGTCTAGGTCAATTGCTATTTATTTATTAAGATTGTAATTGCTGCCATATGGGTCATTTTTAACGCGAATATAAGATTAGATTAAGATATTGAAATAATCTTTATAGCCTATTTTATAACCGACAACTTTTTAATAAAAAAAGAGTGCTGTCTTCGCCATCAAACTTCTTAGCAGTTTGGAGAAAATATTTTTTAAGTTGCTATTTTTAATAAATAAAAAATAAAACTCTGGTGGCACTAGCTATATCAGTAGGATTTTTTTGTGATGCAGAGTGTGTGCGAGATGCGTTGCGGGAGCGCAGCGGTGGCGCAGCGCTACATCGAGCGGCCGCTGCTGATCGCGGGCTATAAGTTCGACCTGCGGCTCTACGTGTGCGTGGCTGGGTACCGGCCGCTCACTGCCTACATGTACGCCGAGGGACTCGCTCGATTCGGTGAGATTATGTTGTACAGTCATCAACAAATATATGAATACAGCCAAAGTGCCAAAAATATGTATACAGGGCTTTATTATATAGGTGTATATGTATACTCGTAGTTGTATATTATAAGTAGTTGTTTCCAAAATCCCCGAAATATGTATAATAAATAGCCAAGAAATAATATACAAGAATTACTAGCTTAAAAATATAAGAATATTAATATTGTCTCAGCGATTATTTTATTGGTAACACAATAGGTACGCAATTTATTTTTTATTTTTACAGGAACTGACAAGTACACTTTGTCGGACATACACAACCCGTACAGGCACCTGACCAATTCGTCGCTGAACAAAACGGGACCGCGGTACGCGGAGTGCAAGGACAGAATAGGCAGCGGTGAGTGTTTATGATTAAGAATTAAGGCCAAAAATCTAAATCCTACTCCATGTCTAGGTCTCCCTGCACGTGCTGATGGCCTATCAATCTTCCAAAAGTTAACTGGAAGAGATTTTTTTGGGTTAAGTAGGTACTTCTGCCACCCGCTACGGCGGCCGCTCTACATAATCTAAACCGCTGGGTTTGAAATTTGAAATTGAAAACAATATTTTTAGGAGTGCTCTAATAAAGCAATTATAATATTAATTTAATTACAGTAAAATTAAGTACTTTACAATAAGAATACCCATTTAGCTATACTTACAATTACATTATTTTCAAGTTTATTTACGTCGAGCTTACGTTGTAGGAAAACATTGCCAAGAAACGTTAACGCAACCTGCAAAGCAATTCAATGGTGTGTGTAGAGTTCTTAATCTGCACTGCACTGAGCTGAACTTACGTGGTAACTTCAGCTCAAGCCCTCTCATTCTGAGAAGAGTCATGCGCTTATTAGTGGGCTGCATACCGTCTAAATCAAGATGATGTTTATGATGATGATGATGGTCTTAATAGTGGTCTGTCTGAAAATTAGCGCTGAGGTGTTTTAAAGCTTCAGCATCATGCTAAGCTAATGTCCGATCCACAACCGCAATGACGCATTTGTACTTCAAAATGTTGTGAATAAATGTATTTCCTTTCTTCCTTTCCATGATGATGATAATGACGATGATGCTGATAATGATGATGATGGTGATGATGTTGATTTCCAGGTTGCAAGTGGACGTTGAAGCAAGTCCGCCGAGCGCTGGTCGGGCGCTGGGAGGCGACGGAGTGGCTGGTGTGGCAGCGGATCCGCGCTCTCGTGACTTTGACGCTGCTCGCGCAGGCCTCGGGCACGCCTCCCGCTAGGAACTGCTTCGAGTTCTACGGCTTCGACGTGCTGCTTGATGACGCTTTGAAGCCTTGGTTGCTGGAGGTGGGTTTTCTTTTGGTGGACGCACAGACGGACAGACAGACATAGAAAAAACTGTAGGGGTTCCATTTTTGTGATTTTGGCTAAGGAACCCTAAAAATGGTATATGTAGACAAAAACCAAACAATTGCGTTTTGAGGAAACCTGCACAACAAACCTGCGAAGCAATTAAACGGTGTGTGTGAAGTTTCCAATCCGCACTGGGCCCGCGTGGGAACTACTGCTCAAGCCCTCTCATTCCGAGAGGAGGCCTGTGCCCTGCAGTGGGACGTATATAGGCTGGGATGATGGGATGATGAGACAAAAACTGTGAAATGGATCAAAATGGTTCGAATTAAAGTTGAAAGTGAGTTTACTGAAATTAAATATGGAATTAAACATGGATAACAAAAGTAACAGAAAAGACAGCTGCTGCCCTTTCAAACCCAGCCGATACGATCGTGCGGATTAATTACATTTGAATATGAATTTGACATGGATTGTACATAAGGTCCACTGTCGTAACTCTTACATTTGAATTTTGAACTTAACATGGATTGTACATAAAGTCCATTGTTGTAACTCTTTTCATACCTACTTGGCTGGGTTCGAAAGGACTAGGTTAGGCTCACCCGATCGTATCTCCAACTTTCTAGCTCCTTCCATTGTCCATAATTGTCTTCATATGATCTTCATATGGTCTTCTTTGTAAGTATATAATTATCTTCAATTACCTACCTATACCTGCTAGAAAAGGATGCACTGACTGATGGAGTGATCTTACGCCGTATTTAAACCTTTCCCCTCATCTGTCAGTAGTGATGCCTATGATTTCTTCTACAAAATGAACAGCTCATGATTCCTCTAAACTCCAGGTGAACTTGTCCCCGGCGCTGGCGGCGGACTGTGAAGCTGACGTGGCGGTGAAGCGTCCGATGCTGCACGAGCTGTTCGACCTGCTCGGGCTGCCCATGAGACACACTGGCCTTGCACTGCTGCAGGGGCCGCTGACGGCGCTCCAGAACAGGTCGGCCTACTTTTTCTTAGCAACAATCATCACTCACAGATCTAATGACCTCTCTTTTTCTCATTCAATCCACCTATTCCACTATCGCACTCTCACTACATACCGTCACTACTTTGAAAAAAGCTGGTATCTCAAAATCGATGATCTTTCCGAGTGAACTTAATGATCATTGTTTTAAGGGTCAAATTTGTTGACGTATTGATTTGAGATACGAGATTTTTTCAAAGTAGTGACGATATTATTTATGTAAGTAAGTCTCAGCCGGCCGCCCCTTGGTCCTTGCACCCTAGGCTTTAGCCTTTTTAGCCTGTGGGTAAATCAGGCCCTGATGAGAGAGGCAACCGAGCAAGCCGATCTGCATCTGTACCACCTACAGATTTTTCAAGCCAGTAGTTTGGCTTGTGGAGGGGGGAGGGAGACACTTCCCTAAAGCAAAAATAGCATTGAATCAAACCGTATTATTTGTGGTTCCCCAGCGGGTCCGAAGACGAGAACGGCGGCCAACGTGCGCAGAGGCCACGCGCGCCTGCGTCGGCTCTCCGCCGCGGCACGACGTGGCGGCGCCGGCGCGCGATGCCCATCCACTGTGTCACGCTGGTACCGCCCTCTGTTGAGAAGGACACGGTAACTAGTTTCAAACTTAAAGATAAGTGTGTATACCTAATATAAAATACCGCTGAACTGATTTAGATGAAATTTGAAGACCATGATTGGAGACATTTTGGGAATAAGACTTTTCTGGAATGCCAACGTTAAAATAAGAAGGCGGATATCTATTTTTTACAAAAACTGTCATTCTTGGAAACAGGCAATTTTAAATAGCTGTCATTTTGAGAATCTGACATTATGCAAAAGACGTGTTGATATTCTGAAAAGTAGACATTTTGCGAAAAATACCCCTTAGTCCGTTTTCGCAATTGCGGTTTCACAATTGGCTGCGAAAGAAGAATTATTTTTCACTGTTTCGTAATTAACTTTCAAACAAGAATTTATTTTCTGTTTTCACAATCAAGTTTCACAATTGGCTGCGAAAGAAGAGTTATTTTTCACTGTTTCGTAATTAACTTTCAAACAAGAATTTATTTTCTGTTTTCACAATCAAGTTTCACAATTGGCTGCGAAAGAAGAATTATTTTTCACTGTTTCGTAATTAACTTTCAAACAAGAATTTATTTTCTGTTTTCACAATCAAGTTTCACAATTGGCTGCGAAAGAAGAATTATTTTTCACTGTTTCGTAATTAACTTTCAAACAAGAATTTATTTTCTGTTTTCACAATCAAGTTTCACAATTGGCTGCGAAAGAAGAATTATTTTTCACTGTTTCGTAATTAACTTTCAAACAAGAATTTATTTTCTGTTTTCACAATCAAGTTTCACAATTGGCTGCGAAAGAAGAATTATTTTTCACTGTTTCGTAATTAACTTTCAAACAAGAATTTATTTTCTGTTTTCACAATCAAGTTTCACAATTGGCTGCGAAAGAAGAATTATTTTTCACTGTTTCGTAATTAACTTTCAAACAAGAATTTATTTTCTGTTTTCACAATCAAGTTTCACAATTGGCTGCGAAAGAAGAATTATTTTTCACTGTTTCGTAATTAACTTTCAAACAAGAATTTATTTTCTATTTTCACAATCAAGTTTCGTTACTTCAAAAACGGAACGATAAATACATATACAGGGCGACTTCAAATTGGTAAATACAAAACACTTGATTTTGGCTTCATTAATGCTAAGTATTGTATTGATAATTTTCTAATAAAATGAATGTTTTCATATGAAGCCAAAGAAAATGGGATAATTTAAAATTAACAAAAAAAAATACTTCTGGTTATTTTAAAAGCATGAGACCTAATGGAGGTTCTTAGTGTAGGGCAAACGTGTGCAAAACTTTGATTTTGTATTACCAATTTGGTGTCGCCCTGTATACATATAATGAAATAAAAAATAATAATTATATTAAAAAAAACACGACTGCCATGCAAAAATTGGGCTAAACTATAAAAAAACAAGTCAAATATAAACACGCAATACAGCTGTTATATTCATTTTTTTTTCTTTAAATAGCCAGTGTTACCCGGAGTAAGGATTCTAACGATACCTCATAGTAATACGCCTAAATCTGTTCAGTATTTCAAAATTTATCGTGTAACAAAGAAACTCGCATACATACATACATACATTACATACAAACGAACGGACCCTGAAACTCATTAAGTAATTTATTTACCAAGGAGTTTGACTAATTCTTGTTTAGCAGTTAATTGTGAAAAAAGAAAACGGAGATATTTTTAGTAATTAACTGCGAAAGAAGAAATAATGTTCGATTGCGAAAGAAGCCAAAAAAATCTTGGTTGACAGTTAATTACGAAACAGAGAAAAATAATTCTTCTTTCGCAGCCAATTGTGAAACCGCAATTGCGAAAACGGACTAGAGGAAAAATACATTTTAGGAAAACGGATATTTCAGGCCTGAGCCGCACCTGCGTCCGAAATTCCAAATCCTTCTGCTTGTACGCTGTGTGATTCTGCGACATCAGGCGATCGCAGTCGGTTACCAACCACATTGCAGAGAGCAGCTTAAGGGCGCATTAGCTTGACAATTTATCTTGAAAGAGATGTTATGTGTTCCTTATTTTGTGTATACGTATATAACTATCACGCCGTTACGCTGGTACCTATGTACGGCCTCCGGCAACAAGGATACATACGGTAATTTTCTTGAAACGCAAAGACAAGGTGTGATAAAGTGCGCGCCTGCATCTACTTTCTACAGCAGCACGATGCCGATGCGCCGATGCACAATGCCTATCTACAGTGTCACGCTGGTGCCGCCCTCTGGTGACAAAAATACGGTATTTACCTTTTCACTCTAACGCCAGCATGCACATACACTGCACGCGCCTGTAGCTGCCTTAGCGGCACGACGTGGTGACGTCGATGCGCTATACTGATCCACTGTGCCACGCTGGTGCTGCCCTGTGTTGACAAGGATACGGTAGCTAGCTTTAAACGCCAACGCCAGCGTGCACAGACTCTGCGCGCGTCTGCGACGGCCTTCTACCGTGGCATAACGTGGTGATAACAGCGCGTTATGCTCATCTACTGTGTGATGCTGGTGCCGCCCTCTGTCGACTAAAACCTTAGAGTTTACTTTGTCGGTTGTTTCAGGCGCCATAATAATTTGGCTTCTGCCCTATAAAGGGTTAAGCCCAGTTTAGACTTGCAAAAAATCGTGCACGTTGCAGCGCTCGATTGACCTCTTCAAACACGCTCGCTTTACGGCCTCTCAATTTTCTTGCAGGTCTAAACTGAGCTTTAAATACGAGTCAGGTTCATACAGCCAGATTTTAGAGCCATTTGTCTGTCCCAGGAATCGAATGAAAAAGGAAAAGAAGAGAGCAGCGGAAGTTCCAGCAACTCAGTTTCTTCACAGGCGAGTCCTGAAGAGCCCGAAACTCAGGTAAATATCAAAATATCCAGAGTTAAGTCACTATATTTTTATTTTGCAAAGATTAATTATACCTAATTATATTATCTGTTGCTTGCGACTCTGTCTACGTTTAATTCTTTTATCACAATCCCACTGAAACTATGCAATTTTCCGTAAAATAACCATCTAACTATCTTTGTTCTTCCGTGGGTCTCAAACGATCTCCATACTTAATTTTATCTTATACCTAGTTTAGCGGTTTAAGCGTGAAGAGGTAACAGGCAAACAGACAGACTGACAGACAGACAGAGAGGCAGACAGATATAATCAGTTACTTTCGTATTTATAATATTAATTTAGTAGCTAAGGATTAAAAAAAAATGTACTTCCCGTGGGAATTCCCGAAAATTAAATCATGGTTTTCATTGACGTTACATTAAAAATAATCATGTCAAATTTCATGACTCTAAGCCCAGTGGTTGTTATATCGAGATTTTATCCCTATCCCGTGGGAATATCGGAATAAAAATTAGCCTATGTTTTAACCCAGATACATGTATACCAAATTTAATCCAAATCTGTTCAGCCGTTTCAGCGTGAAGGAGTAACAAACATACTCACTCACTCACAAACTTTCGCATTTATAAATATTATTATAGTAAGATTTAACTAGTTCTTGGCATTTTTGTAACAAAATGTAACTGCCATCTACCGGAAACCGTAAGCAACTGATGTTTAGCTCCTGAACCTGCAGGCGTACTGTTGTGACGCGGCGGCTTATTCTATAGAGAGCTACGACAGGATAGATGGTGCTACTATCGAGAAGTACAATATTGCATTTTTATTCGCTTGGTTAATGGTCCATAATTAAATAAACCAATCGTAAACTGTCAGAAAACCCTCATAAATAACTCCCAGTATCCAGATTCATCGCGGTGACCACGCAATGGCTTTCTGTAATGTATTGTAGATGTCGTTTTAAACAAAGTTTCGACTTGCATTTGAGTTTCGAAAGTTGTAGGTATAGTTCGAAGGACGAGCGAAAGGGTTGGTAGGTATACATTATGCCTATCCAATTTAAGTATTAAAAGTGTAAACAAACCGATTTCATCAAAATTCTTGTATAAACATTCACTGGATCGAATCAATAACACATTTATCTATAAATCGTGTCTTATCTAGATGTCTATTCACTTTTTTCACCAAATTTCACTTGATTTCAATATTTGTTTTTCATTTGAAAAATCTTCGTCAAAATCTGACGTTATTTCTTGATTGAAACATGTGTGTGTATAATCTGTAGTAGCATAGACTAGCGTAGAGATGGCGAAAAAAGTTGGCATTTTAAAAATCGAGTAATGCGCGGATGAATAAGCGATTTTTATTTACTTTCCTTAAAATTAAAAAATAGTTACTTAGTGCTTTTATTATAAAATAAACAGTCTTTGGAATGAAATCAAGTATTGTAAATAATAAAATAGACAAAAATCATCATCATCATCCAGCCTATATACGTCCCACTGCTGGGCACAGGCCTCCTCTCAGAACAAGAGGGAGACAAAAATACTTTGATCTAAATAAATTGTTCGATTTACTGAACAGATTAATTATTTTCCAATAGGTTCAAGGTTTTCACATCATTGAAGGTCTGTGGTCGGATAAATGGCGTCTTTGTTTACACTTTTCATAAATTGGATCGAAATACAATATACTACAGGTCGATTCATAAGAGCTGGCATGAATGGATTGAATGAGTGAATGAAAGTACAGTCAAGGGCAAAGATATCGACACGGCCAAAGTTACAAAAATATGTATACACGACTTTATGCACTTGACATTAAGGCCGTGTATACATATTTTTGCAACTTTGGCCGTGTCGATATCTTTGCCCTTGACTGTACCTGTGTGTTACCTATTATAATCACACAAATATGAAAATGTCATGCTTCTGTCATGTTTCCTTTAAAAATGACAAAGCGACATTACTTTCGTTCAATTAATTCGTGATTGTGAATTATCCTGTAAATTAGTAACATATTTACGAATTGTGACGTAAAATTGAATGTAGAGTAGGTGAATGAATTCAGTTCACTAGCAATTCATGCATTTTCCCAGATAACCCCGAGCCCAGCTGTACCCATCTTGGATGTGGAAGCATACTATAAAGGACGCATACAGAAGCTCGTTGGTTTTATTTATATTTTGTTAAATATACTTACATAATATTTATTTGAAATTAAATTACTTAATATTTCGTTTAGTCCGGCAGTTCAAATATAAAATACATAAAGCAAATGGAGTAAGAGGGTAAAGACGTAATGGGTTCCTTCTTTTTTATTTTCCGAACGTAGTAAAGCCCCGGATCTTAATATTATGTCCGAATAAAGCCTATAGGTATTTGTTCCACATTGGTTTCAATGACGGCGACCTTGACTAAAAGAATATAAATCTTAATATATAAAAATGAATCCCTAATTTCCCCTTGATCACGGCATCACGCGTGAACGGCTGGACCGATTTCGCTAATTCTTTATTTGTTGTGTTTGCTAAATATTGTCAGGAGAAGGTTCTTATAAAAGAAGATTTAGAAAATTAAAAAAAAACTACACCGGGGGCGAAGCCGCGGGCACCAGCTAGTTAATTATATAAAATTTATGTACGCTAAAAAAACCTACCTATTTTGTATAAGGAGCATGAGCTCTAGTATGGCTTGCTTGACCGAACTTAGTTTTAAAAACAATACAGAAATTTTGAAGACCCTTTGTATAGGTACATATTTAACTGCCGGTGTTAGGGTGTCCAGTTTTTTGATCTCCTTAACTCGCCTCACTTCCCAGGCCTCTGTGGCCCCACCGTCAGCGGAGGTCGCGGACGAGTCGTGGCGAGGCGGCGCGGCGACCGCGGCCAGTCGCCGGCGCATGATCAACGCGTGCTCGTGGGGGAACGGTGTGCGCTGGGAGCGTGCGCCCGGCCGCGTGGGCCAGTGGGTGCGGATATACCCGCACACACTGCCCAACAATAACGAGGTAACTGAAGGTTCCACAAGTAAACAAGTTGGTAAGTGTAAATGTGGGTAACAGGACAGGCCGTGAGCAATGTTTCCATAGCATAGAACTTGTTTCTGATTTTTGTGAGATATTTTTTTACAAGAGTTGTATTAAAATTCATAAATTTCATAAATAATCAGAAACTAAGATGTTTTGTTGATAACCGAAATTTTGTCTCAGTGCCTAGAGCGTAAAGCAAGAAATATATATATTTAAAATACCACCGTATCGTAGCACCGTATTTTCTAAACAGAAACCGCTTTGTATTTTGTTTCTTACAATATTTTAATTCAGTACACTCCGAGAAAAAGAACTGTTTTGAACCGCGTAACTAGATATCATAAAATAATGGAGTTTATTACATAAAGTATAATTTTGTTAGAAATTTAGTAAAAAGATATCGGGACCTTTATAAATACCTATTACGCGTGTAACTTAATAAACGTTTGACAAACACAATTCGACTCTCGTAAAAACAGATTGACTACAAACAGAATCTTCAAATACATTTTAAAAAATTGTCTTCAAGCTTCTTAGTTAAGTTCGCCTTTGTAGATACAGTCAAGGACATTAATTTACGTCCCAGGGCGAAACCTTTTCATAATAATTTTTGTCATGATTTTTTAGTGATTTCTTTAGCAGATGTATGGAATGTAAATATGACATTAGTAGCACAAAGGTTTCACCCTGGGTAGTGAATTAATTTCCTTGAATGTACTTCTTTCTGCGTACATGTTGTTGTCCTTCTATGTGCAGTAAAGAGTTTACATCAATAAATACATACATTATTTTGTCATATAGATTCAAATCGAGGATGTGCGAGACAGCGTAGCTCAAGTGTCAAAGTTTGTTCGCGCGGCGCGGGAGGTCGCTCGCGAGAACGCCAAAGACGCGCGTGCGCCGCGCGACGCCTCCCGCGACGCGGACTTTGAGGCCACACTGCGGAAGAAGATGGCCTCTGGACCTCACTTCGAGGTGTGGTTGCCGCCTGTGTAATGTGTTCAATGTAATGTTAAGTCATATTTTTATTTTATTGTACCCTGTATGATTTTAAATAAATGCTTGCTCAAATAATTGGTCATTTATTACAAGCTTTCATTTAGTTTTACCTGTCCTGGTGTCTGTGTGTAATAAAATCTTGCGAGTCGAAGTAATTAATGGTTGAATCGGTATATTTTTCCAAGGATATCGTATTGTGTAAGGAATCTTTCAAGTTTAAGTAGGTATATTTTATACCTACCTTAGGCTGCTATTTACTCTTAAACTACTCTTAATTATTCATGCCATAATTATTCATATACCTTGAACGCACATGTGCGTCGGTGGCATCTGTGGAAGTCAGGTGGGATTGAATGCGTTACGCAATGTTAGCCGTAATTTTTATTTTTTTTATTTTACTATTTGTCGGCGTGACTGATATGTATTCTTATTCATGCCAAATTACAGTTTTCTAGTACTAACGGTCTCGGAGCTTAGCCGCGGACAGACAGACAGACGGACAGACATGGCTAAACTATAAGGGTTCCTAGTTGACTGCGGAACCCTAAAAATTAAACTTACCAAAACTTATTGTATCGTAACCTCAATGTTTCGTTTTTTGTTTACCCGCCTAAGGCAACGAGTTATATGTATATCATTTGCAAGAGAAATAACGCCTCACCGCTACTCCGGCAGTTCGGTGTGATTGCAGTATTTGCTAGCTCAACTTGCCCACGTTGGAAACTAACATGAAATGTATTTACGTTGGCCCTTTACTTGGTGCCTTGTGGATACAGTTCGTGGTTCATATTAAGGAACATTGGCGTCGAAAATGTTACCATGCAGGTACAACTCCGCATTTAGATTATATTAGACTGGCTGGATGTACCTATAAGTAGAGCTATATTTCCTAAATTTGAATTGAATCAAATATGAATGGTATTGTAGCTCTTCTATTATTAGCTAAATAGCAAATTGTACAACAGATTGAAATCCGATAACAGTCAAAACACGAAGACTGAACAGGGAGAGTGAGACATAGAAAGCACTCAGTCCCAATATCAACTATAATAAAACAATATGCACATTATAGCATTGCTTACATTACAGATCGGTTGGTAATCAATATGTTGTGCATACGTCGTGCACTGCATTATCGTATCGTATGGTACGTGCACTTAACATATTATTATGTTATACGACGCCAACTCTGAACAATTATCTATCAAGTAATAGCTAATATCCTTTACAGGCTTACATATCCGGAGTTACCTAGCAAAGCTGTAACTGGCTGTACCTATGATTAAAGGAGGAGTTATAAGCATGGTTGGTTACATATTAATATTTTAATTAACTAGGATAACACCGTGAAATAATCGTCATCATTGTTTTAAGACGGGTATCATTTTAGCGTCCAAATTAAAATGCTGTCTTAATGATCTAACGGCCAACCAAATTTGGAAACTCCTCAGCATTTAATTAATTCTCATTTGTATGTTAAATAGATGAATAACTGAGGCGAGCAGAACTTAAAACTAATTGATAAACAGTTCCAGGGAATGTTAGTGAATCATATTAGCGACCCCATTCCGATAATGAGAGCATTCCGCAAACATTTGCATCCAACCGCCGGTGTTTGCTAACTGAACATTTTGCAATCGGAGGACGCGCATCCTATGCCGAATAGTGGCCGCTGCGAAATTGATAGGTATTTGCTGCTAATTGGTTTAACGATACGGACTCTAAGCTTAATAAAGACAGGTCCGAATCAATTACAATTTTTGGAGTAATGTGGCGCCATCGACTGGTGCGATGCAATCTGCTGCATATTATAGAGATACTTTGTTAAGTTCCTTCGTTTTCATATCATACTGTAGGTACAGATCTATTGAATAACGTGTTTTGTCGAATAAATTTGTATTTATCGTAATTTCTCAATTAGTTTCAGTAAACTTTAGTTCCTAAGCTAGTTGAGAAAGCAACATACTTAAATACAAACTTTTCGGACAAAATACGATGGAAAAACATTATTCACTACATCTGTATGTATAATACTGTGCAGGTGCTACAGGATGTGTTAGAGATTGATGCGGATATTTTACAGGATGATTAGTGTGTATGTAGCTAACTTGATTTAGTCTAACACTTTAGTCATATTTAAAACCAAGAAAACGTAAATAACCTGGTTTAAGCACATTTGTTTGCTAGAGTGCCATATTTCTAATTTTATTTTATTTTAATAATGCCGTAAATATGAGAATCTGGCAAACAATATCATATTTGCGGCTTTTGCTGTTGAAACGCTTGGTCCGTGGGGTCCTGAAGCAAAAACACTATTTAAATTTAAAAAAAAAGAAGCTTGCCGGTTCCACTGGCGACCATAGGGCTGGCTCTTTCCTCGGTCAACGTATTGGCATTGCCATAAAACGAGAAAACGCAGCAAGCTTTATGGGCACCCTGCCCAATAGCAGCAACTTGGGTGATATTTGTAAATATAGATTTTTAGGATTAGAGTAAGTTAGTATTAGTTCTTTTTTTATTTATTTCTGTTAATTATTGTATATATTATTTGTTTGTTTATAAATAAATTCTACACGTTGGATAGCAATAAAAGCAATGAACAACCTATTTTTTAAATCTAACAAAACATTCCTAATTAAAATTATAAATGCGGAAGTAACTCTGTCTGTAGTTTTGAGACCTTGGAAGGGACGTAGAAAAGTTATCATCCCGAAAAATCGCATAGCTTTCGCAGGATAGGAAGGGAGAAACACCAATAAAATCAGTCAGTCAGTACACCCAAATTTAAAATTACTAACACATTAGTTAGTAAGTCTTGTAATAAGTAGGAATATATAATGGTCTAATAGATTGTAATACGTATATTAAGCTTTTGAAAAAATATTATAAACAGTAAATTGCTTTTTCAATCACCTTGTAAAATATCCACAACAAGCTTCAGACCACCCTGTATCTCAGCAGCGAACTTATGAAGATTCAGGCGATATTACCACTCCAGGTAAGCATGCTTAAAGAGCCCAAACGTAACGTAAAATAATTTTCCCGAAAGCAAAATCCGCTTAGCGTAAGAAAGGCGAAATAAAATATTCTATTAACGAAATCCGTTCTTCATAATTCACTCAGAACGGGTTCCGCAAACATCGCAGGTGGTCTTAATAAATACGAAAATGGTCTATCGTGGAGTTTGTAATAAATTCAAGAGGCAATCAACGCCGCGGGTCGGGTAAAAATATTAATAGCGGAGAAATAATTATATATTCATGAATCTGCCGGCTGAGGCAGGCCATCTCGAGTGCTCACCTCTGAGGCACGTCCACGACTATGAGCGATGCTTTTTTCACTACATTGCGTGATTTACCAGAGCATAGTTGCATAGTTACCAGCTCTGTTGTATGTAGTAGTAACGTGCCCGTATAAAAGTCAAAGTCAAAGTTATTACCAGGGTTGAACCTTTGTGCTACTAATGGCAGGTAACATCTCATACATTTTCCAAAGAAACCATAGCGAAATTTATTGGTAAAAGGGTTCACTCTAGTAGGTACAGTCGAATAAACCTGAGCGCTACTAATTTCATGTTGATACATTTGCCAGAGAAGTCATAGCGAAATTGACTATGAAAAGGTTCCACTCTGTGATTCAGTTTCTGTATATCGAACAACGCAGTGATTATGTACTCTTTGTATCGAACAGAACTGAACTTGATAAACCCTTATGGCTCTCGAAAAATGAAACGGTCACAATCAGCGTTTCTCATCCACACAGTCATCAATCAGCCGTTAATCCAACGAGGCAATGTACATAATACGCATCGCTCACGCAGCGCACCGATCCACACTCTACATGCTGCCTTTACACTATTCAATCAACCGTATTGTCGTCCTTTACCAACACGCTGCGAAGGAACGTGATAGTTACATGAGATCGGGTGGCGGCATCTGCGCCTGATGGGCCCTGGTCTGAAAGCGTGCATTCATTCGTTGATAGCACAGCGTATAGAAAGCTATCAATAGTTCTTACGAATTCATTGACATCACGTTAACCATGATGGTTTGTATGTTTGTTTTTAATTACGTATAAGCCAATGTAAACCTGTTATCAACATCATTATTTGTCGGAATATTCTTTGCATTATATTGGTGCATGTTGAAGAGGATTAGAGCGGATTTTCGGCTTGAAAACACATGGCGTACAGACGTATCTTTCACTAGCAGTCTTGCATGTGTAGTAGTGAAAGAGCACGGTAAAAGATTCATCCCAACTTTTATTCGTTCCACTGCTGGGCACAGGCCTCCTCTCATAATGAGAGGGCTTGGGCCGTAGTTCCCACGCGGGCCCAGTGCGAATTAGGAAGTTCACAGACACCATTGAATTATTTCACCGTAAAGCTCGTGTTAAATGTTAGTTCAAAGGCATAAGGGCCTGTACAGATGAACTGCATTCCAACTGCAACGTAACCGCAACTGCTGACTGCCCATACACTTTTCGCTGCAGTTGAAATGTATGGGCAGATATATGAGTAAAAATAGTGTGTCAAATCAATCGCTATTTCTCAAGAACTGATTGAGGGTTTCTCTGATAGACTAGTTGGAGCTAGTATCGTGGAATCCGTTTAACATCTTTAACATTTGTGTGATTTGTGATTGGTTAGTTAAATGAGCCAATTGCAAGCAATATTGTAATATCAAACCGACATCCAGATACTTTTTTTTATTCGACTGGATGTCAAACGAGCAAGTGGGTCTCCTGATGGTAAGAGATCACCACCGCCCATAAACATCTGCAACACCAGGGGTATTGCAGATGCGTTGCCAACCTAGAGGCCTAAGATGGGATACCTCAAGTGCCAGTAATTTCACCGGCTGTCTTACTCTCCACGCCGAAACACAACAGTGCAAGCACTGCTGCTTCACGGCAGGATTAGGGAGTAAGATGGTGGTAGCAATCCGGGCGGACCTTGCACAAGGTCCTACCACCTGCAAACACCATACACCACCATATACCATAACACCATATAGCGAAATTTCGCCTCTCAAGAAACCCTCAATGTGCTTAGCTCTTTGTGTATGTTGATGATATGATTTATTACTCCTATCCCTGCTTGAAACACTGCTTCGTGCCCAGCGCCATGCTTGTCTTCGTGTATGTTGATGATATGATCTATTACTCCGAAACGCTGCTTCGAACCGTCACAGGTAAGTACGCTGCGGCCGTGGGGTAATTCAGGCAGTGCGAGCCGACGACAATGCCGCAATCGGACCAGCAATCTGCATAATGGATTGCTCGGGCGAACGCGTCGTCCGGTCGCCGCTCATTCAATTGTCGCGGTCGTCGATGTGTCGCTCGGTTATTACTGAATACGGAATTAATAATTTCACGGAGGATGGCGGGGCGCGTGCATGGCGCATAGGGGTATTTACGACCTTTTGTTTCACTTTAATTCAATTAGAAAGCTGTATTAAAAATGGGCAGGCCGTCTACAACGTGTTTGTTTTTGATTTCCGGCAAGAACATTCAACGGGTCAAATTAAGTTTTTTTCTCCAAAGACACTCCTATACTAACTCCTACCAACTCTTTACATATATCTGAAAAATAATTATGCATTACAATACAATACAATACGAGTACAATGACTCTTTTTAATACAGAGATTACACCATCAGAAAATATCACAATATTCGATATATCAGTAGACTGTTTTTTTTGAGAATTTTTTGTACATCTAGCTCGTCTTGAAGTTTTTTTTTAACTGCTACATTCCTACATCATAGTAAAATCACTCCTGAACAGATGGAATTTCGTGCGCGTCTTTAGACAGAAGGAGCGTACATACTATATGCATCAAAATATTATAACTTTCCGAAATGTAGGTATCTATACTAGCAACAACAAATTGCCGAGTTAGTAGTTATGAATTTCAAATGCGGACAGTCAGGTGCATAGAGCTTAGTATTCATCCCGAGGGAGTTCTTTGCGTGTTTGACAACTGTTTTGTCATGTTCCATGTTTGCAAAAGCTAAATATTCATGAGCGTAGTTAGTTTTCAAACGAAACGTGATAGATTTTAGAGTAATACAAAATGCTTATGTATCAACTTATTAGTTGTGATGTTTTTGAAAGCGAAACAATTCCTGAGAGAACGTGTGCAAATCAAAAGAAGCCAGATAAACTATACTGTTCATCCCGCGTCTTGTACCCGCTAATAGTTTTTCTCCCGACACTCTTATTTTCGTTTCACATGGCGTCGTCATTTTGGACCCTAGTTATGTTGATAAATGGGTCATTATCATTTTATCACATTTTGTTCAGGTAAACTTTTTCCATCCCAATCTAAATAAAGCTGTTTCCTTTTATGATATCCATTTTCTGTGTTTATTTGGGTTGGTCTCAGATTGTCCAGGTCGCAAAATGACTACATAGGTTAATTGACAACATCTCAAAATGACTAGGTCGCAAAATGCCTAGACCTTTATTTGACCACATCGCATAATGACTAGGTCGCAAAATGCCCAGATCTTTGTTTGACCACATCGCATAATGACTTGGGCGCAAATGTTGAATGATTTGCAGTCAGCTGTACAGATAACTTAAAAATATTGATTATTGGAATCGAAAAAAGATGCTTTGTATTTCAGTAATATTTGATATCAGAGTGTTCTGCGCTAAGTTTGATAACGACGTAACGACCCAATTAACACTCCAGATAAATCCACACATTCCAACTTGACCTGTTTTTTTTTATTTTCTGCTGTAACCATATCATCCATCCAGGCAGTTATAATTTATCTACGTCCCATAGAGTAAAGAATCCAGCCTACTTGGAAAACAGTGCACAGGTTGGTCGGCCAGCGGTTAATAGCGTCGCAAGACATACGGCCCAATAAAGTCGCTTAATCTGAGCTCGCTCTCGAAGGGACAAGAAGATTTACTAGCCCCACGTATTAGGTGCTGTAATGAGATTGAACAATGGAAACAATTGATTTATGGTCGAGATCACTTACACGGCTTGAGGAACTGGCAGGTGAGAAGAATTGAGCCTTCAGAGAATTTTGGCGACCGTGAACGTGTCATCTGGCCCAGCATTGGGCACCGACGTTACTTCCTCTCAGAACGAGAGGGCTTAAGCTGTAGCTATCACATGGGACTAGTGCAAATTGGGAACTTCACACGTATAACTGCCTAATAGTTTAGTGGAAAAAACCTGAGTACGAAGCTTCAGGTCCCGGGTTCGATCTTCGGTCGGGAAAGATATTTGTAAATAAAAAAATAACGGAAAATGGAACCGACTACAAAACCTTTGAAAATATTCCTTGAAGATTATTCTTTGAAGATTTTCAGTTTATTTTTTATTTTTTAAGAGTAGGTTTTACTTTTTTGTTAAAAAATTCTTTATTTCTCACTTTTTAGTGATTCGTAGCCAAAGAACATCTCACAACGATTCCATTAAGCCCAAACACGGCTTAGGTACGTTGTTTTATAACTGAGTTCCGTTGCCTACTTTCCGGTTTCAGCATCAGATCAGTTCGAAAGAATCATTAACTTAAAGCTCCTGCTTAGTCGCTTATCTAGGTATATTAATCATGATCGTTTATATGTAGGCGAGCGAGCATTACTTAGCTTTGACGAGTTCCATTGGTCATCTACGGTCTTCTTCATCAGATTCAGTTTACCAAATGATACTTTCTGAATGTAAATGCTTATTTCAATGCTAAAAATGCCAAAATCGCCATAGGTATACCTAGGTATACATAGGTATAACCTATAAAATTTGAGGTTTGCCCTCGATTTCCCTCAGATCTTAATTTGGTGACAATGGGACCACCTCAGAAGAGTTTAAAAAAAGTAATTTTGAAAATCGGTCCACAATTGACTGAGTAATCGGCAAACATACATAAAAAAAATACAAACATTGGAACATCCTTTTTTGAAGACGGTTAAAAAATAGGAACTTTTGTGTTCGAGTCTTGGATGTATACCTATGTGTATATGGATTTAAGTATGTTTTTATCTATATACAAATGTTTATCCGTTGTCTAGTACCAGAAATTAAAGTTATGTTTAGTTTGGGTCTAGGTTAATTGATGTCAATCGTCTTATTTATTTATTTTTCATTAATTTTTATCGCAAGCGTGTGTTGATTTCCTCGCAATGTTTGTCACATCCAATGAATTCTGAAAAGCTCAGAGTTGCGGACCTCAAGCCCGCGTCCCTCTGTTAGAGAGGTCTGCTTCCACGCCTTTTACGAACTCACACGTCAGTTGTTAATCACAATTCAGCTCCAGCACGATGAGAGTTATCTCCTCAGATGTTACCTCGCACTCTTCTAAGTCCATTATGACAGCGTCGCTATTTGCTATTGATCAAGTGTTATCGCCAAGCTGACATTGACATGATTGCGGCATCAGTTTCAAATTTGACTACTACACACCAGCGCGCGGGCTTTAGCTTATATATATTTATATATTATACTGTGGTGCAAGGGTTGTCACATACCTACGGCCATATCTATTACTATAGTAGATTGTACAACAAGAGCACAAAACGAGCCTTTTTACCCGAGACGTTCATATAGCCCCTCGCCGTACGACGTGTCTATACATGTCGAGGGGAAAATGAGTTTAATGCTCGAGTTTTACACTCTGCTTTTCACTTCTATTGCGAGGAGATGAAATAACAACAGTGGAAACATTGTTTACTTACTAGGTACCTTTTATTTTTCATGGATTGCTATATAATTATAAATTCATAGTTTTATTGATTTAGTTTGATTGATTTTTAGTTTTACTTAAAATATAAATTATTAAAAAAATAACTTTTTTGTTTGTGGCGGTGACACCTGATTACCTTGGTCTTAGGCGAAGATTTTACTTTATGCACTAGAGCCATTAAAAAGTAATTTTATGTCGCCTAGATCCAGCATAAACACCAATTTTACGAGCATGAGAAGTGAAAAAATATATCGTGTTCAATTAATCTGCCTCTCCTAAAATAGTGTACTTACACTTGATATAAAAGCCACCCGTAGCGTAGGTACCTACATTCCCTGCCGCGGCGGTCCGGGACACTATTCGATAACAATATTCGAAATTAAAAGCTTCTTTATTTACCGTAACAGTATAACGGTACAGAAATATATAAGGAAAAAAAACCGGCCAGGAGCGTGTCGGACACGCCCAAAATAGGGTGTAATGAAAATTTGCACTTTAAAGTTGAATATTTCGCAAAAAAATCAATGAATCGAAAAATCGTCCTAGCAAACTCCTAATGGTTTTAAAAGACCTATCCAACGATACCCAACACTATAGGGTTGGATCAGAAAAAAAAATCACCCACCCTTTTCGTCTATGGGAGGTACCCTAAAAAAATTTTTTTTTAGTTTTTTACTGTACCATTTTGTTGGCATAGTTTACATATACATCCGTGTAAAATAACAACTTTCTAGCATTGATACCGCGTGCTATACCGCTACACCACTGCTGGTCAACGGTACAGACACGAATTTTCCCTATGCACCTCATATCTCAGCTTGTTGTTGCGTATGTAGGTAGGTGTTGTATAGGTATCAAGCTGAAATTAATATATAACCTAACCAACAAAAAGTTGGAAAGCCCCTGACTTTGTCATTTCAAAGTTCAATATCTCAAAAACAGCTGAACCGATGTTGATAAATCTTCTTAGACATGTCTAAGAACCATCGCTAGAAAATCTGCTTTCAAATAAAAAAAAACCGCATTCAAATCGGTTCACCCGTTTAAGAGCTACGGTGCCACAGACAGACAGACAGACACACACAGACACACACATAGCAGTCAAACTTATAACACCCCTCTTTTTGCGTCGGGGTTAATTAAAGAAGTACTCAGACCTGACGTCCTTGGAGCTGTGAAAAAAATTTTCAACGCAATCAAAAGATATAAATTTATTCACACAAAATTACAGCGTTCTAGCGGTAACAGTCGCTAAACGGACGCGGACGGGTGTATAGTCACCAGCACCAATATCTGACACAACAAGCGTGCATAAATATAAATATAATAATAGAGTCGTATCAACTCTATTTCTAGGGCCGGAAAGACGTGTGAGATATTTTTGCACGCTCCGATGTGGCAGATATTTATGCTGGTGACTGTACTTCTTTTTAGCATTAGAAAGAAGGTAAGCGATCTTGACGTGTCTTTTTATTGAAAAACACTTTTGAAAAATAAGTCACAGCAAATATGTAACAATTAGCAAGGACATACGATCATTTACATTTTTTTAGTACTTATCATAAATTAAACCGTTAAAACGTAATAACTGTTCTGGAAACTTGAAATTTAGTGTGAAGGTAGTACAACCAATAGGTAAGAAAAGTCAGAAAATCTTTATTACGTTGCCGCTGTTTTTTCTCTGTCATAGAAATTAATTATTTCATCGTTCAACCCCATGTAATACAAAACTTCCATAATTAATTTTGATCCTTTCTTTGCTGGTTTAATGGACAATTTTAAAGCTTGTTTTATAATTTAATTTAATATACTTAATTAATAGCGCGGTGCAAACTTCAGTAGGTTGCAAAGGCGCTCTGGGCGGTGCACTGCACTCGACGGCCAGTGAATGAACATTTAATTATAATGAATATCGGACTAATTAATAAACGGTAAGTATATTAAGCTTTGACACAGTGGAATTCAAATGCTGACAGGTGTGGCGAGCAGTTAGAATATTAGAAGATAATATTTATGTTTTATTTGAACAGTAATGTTCGATAATTTGCTCGAATGCTCGTTTCACCTTATTTCATTTGCCACAGTAGTTATGGGTTATAATTTAACTTTATATTAATCTTTCATTTGACATTATATTAAATGCCACATAATTCAAGAGTGTTATAGAAAAATCAAGTGCCATGGAGGTAATAATCAGAACCCGTATTTTTTAATAATTTTAATATTCACAGTCCATAATAATTTACTGCAAAAAATGATGACAAATGAAATGAAGAAAACACAACAAAAGCTTAATTTTTTTTTGTTTGATTGGATTTTTTGGTTTGGTTGAACGAGAATCCTAAATAATATCCCTTCGGAGGAAGGCTGCACTAGTTTACGATGTTTTAAAAATAAAGTAAAGTTGTTTTTGCTTAGTAATCCTATTAGTAAAACACTTAGTCATTTTTAATAAATAGGATAGGTTAGTTATAAAAATAAGTTTTGCACAGTATTTATATAAGGAAGTGTTTTGAGTGTTTCATTTCGCCAACAAACTGTCATGCAGTTTGGCGAAAATTGTGTTCATGTATACACTGTGTAATTGTAAAAATTAAATAAAAAAAAATAAAAAAAAGAATACAACAACAGACTTATGATAGTTAATGTGCTCAAAAAAGTATCTACCATTACCAATAACATGTGAGAATTGAAGAGACTGTTGATCGCATTGCAAGTTTTTCCGATAATGATGTATGCTCGTGACAAGTCTTGAAGTTTTTTCGCAGAAGTAAGATCGACTGGATCCGTTTAACCGGTTATTCGCCTTGAACTGTGAAAGATAGTGGGCAAGGAAAACATACTTTCTCGACTTCTTACAAGCATTCCGCGGTGTTTGTTGAAGGTTTCAAGTCTCACATTGAGCATGTAAATCATAGTGCAAGCAACTGCTGTCTGAACCTCACGTAAACTTATCAAACTTTCAATGATCGAATTCCTAATTAGGGTTATAGGATAAGTCAGACAAATCCACAATACAAAATAGAAATTTGCGGAAAATAGAAGCAGAACAATTACAATTAAATAATTTCTTGATCTTCTGTAGAAGCTATGTCCCGAACACAAATTAAATTTTGAATCAAGTACTGTGAAAAACGAAATGATTTGAACATTCTTCGTAATCGCCAGGGGAGAGCAAGTATACTTCTATTCACAGGCGTGCGGGCCAGCTCCGAATGCTAGCCAATACTTAGGTGTGATGGCCAGGGGAGTTGTATTCATTGTTGTTGTATAACTCATCGATATATTTTTTTCGCATTTATTATTTTACTATATTATTAATTCAATTATTAACTAACTTAATACCTAGGTAGCATTATTTTATAAGGGAAACACGTCGTCAAGAGACGTCACTGGCATGGACCCCAGAAAGCAGGCCGCTTACCTCTTTGTATAGCTAGCTATCCCTATTCTTTGCGCGAGATAACCGCCAGCTCTAGAGTCCCCTGACGCCAAAACTAACCTCCTAGACAAGTCTTTTAAAACTTTTTTTGTGTCTGTTGACCACGGCCCCATCCTTTCAAATGCAAGCGCTGCAAATTCATGGTAGTCAGTCAAACCAGAATATTTATTAATTACTGATCTAGTAAAATGTTGCACTATCTATTAGTCGATTGGTGCAATCTCTTTGGGAGCTACGATGCCACAGACACACCCGTTCAACTTATAATAGCCCTTCTGGTGCGGGTATTAAAATATAAAAAAACTTATTTCTAAAATTTTAATTGTAAATTCAGTAGGCAAAAGTTCATTATTTTTAATGCGGAATCTGAATATACAGCGGCTTGCTAGAGTACCTATAATAATATTATGTTTCGAAAGTCGAAGCCATCTTTTTCCCGCACTTCTTTTCTACTAAAGGACGTATTTGTTTTCATTTTGAATTATGTTGTTGAACTTTATTCCAGTTTCAGGAGTTATTTTTTTGGCCACGTGCTGTCGATACCGTTTGTTTTGTCCGCATGTCACTAGTTTATTCATGATGGAACCATAATTTTCATAAAATATTTCATACTTTGTTACATGCTTTTTAATTCAACAAAAATGTGTAGGAATTCGACGTAAGTAATCATAGTCACTTTAATATGGCATTGACTGAACTTCTCTGTGTTTTTATGTAGTATCAATTTATATATTATATATTATTATATTCTAATTTGTTTTATATATTGTAGGTATACCAAACCAAAATAACTCCATTGCACCACCGAAATCGATATCGAAATGGTACCGAAAATCCGTGGCGAAAATGCATACCGAAATAGTACTTCCATATTTTCAATACCTAAACTTGTCTCCTTTTACTGGTGATAAAAAGGAGGACAAAAAAGTGTCCTTACGACTTATTAACCGTTTAAAGCGTCTCTGTTTCAGTTTGGGCAAACTGCTTTTGTATGTCCGTCTGTCCCTCCTGCTCTACAAGTCGTATTTTTGAATTGGATCTCGTGAAACTTTATGAGCAGGTTCAGTAATAAAGTTATATTTTTTTAAATGTCGGAGCCATGGATGCTTTAAGATGTATGGCGAACATTCATGTAGTATTGAGCAATGTAACGACAGACTCTAGAGACAGAGCCACAAGTCCTATATCAAATAACCCACTGCATACGTCGCGTAGCTTTCATAACATTAAGAAGCACTCAGACTGCATTACCGTGCTGCATCAACGGCGTTACAAAATAACTAATCCTGCAATTCGAGCTACTATGTCAGAATACAGTAATTGAAATCCATGAACAACGCCGGCCACTGCTCGTATGAGCTCGTCGGTCAATGGCAAAATACAATGGAACCAGTACAATGGACGCCATTCACAGGTCTTAAACGTTCACAGCTAAATGGAAATTTTAGAGCTCGCGGACCGATAACGGTAGAACTTAATTTGTCTCTCCGCTACAAAAATGGCTTATTGTGTGTGACTTTTTCAGTTTCGGCTAAACGTTCGCTATGATCGTTGGGTGGGCGATTGAGAGGTTTATAGGCTCGTTCGGGCCGAAGGAAGAATGTAAAGTACCTCCTTTATCTACTGCATTTTGTTACTTTAGCGAGTAGTTGTTTTTTTTATTCGACTGAATGGCAAACGAGCAAGTGGGTCTCCTGATGGTAAGAGATCACCACCGCCCATAAACATCTGCAACACCAGGGGTATTGCAGATGTGTTGCCAACCTAGAGGCCTAAGATGGGATACCTCAAGTGCCAGTAATTTCACCGGCTGTCTTACTCTCCACGCCGAAACACAACAGTGCAAGCACTTCTGCTTCACGGCAGGATTAGCGAGCAAGATGGTGGTAGCAATCCGGGCGGACCTTGCACAAGGTCCTACCACCTGCAACCACCTGGTAGCTTCTATCTCTACATTGGTTTGGATAGGTATTTAACTAAATGTTCAAAACAACGTCAAATTGGTAAATATTGAAATTCCCCCATTAAACTATCTAAACATTTACATTTCTGTATTGAAATACGTTTGTATTACAATGATATATAAGTCATCATCATCATCCCAGCCTATATATGTCCCACTGCTGGGCACAGGCCTCCTCTCAGAATGAGAGGGCTTGGGCCGTAGTTCCCACGCGGGTCCAGTGCGGATTGGCGTAGATTAGTAAAATGTTTAAAATCCTTGATTGTACCAAATCTGGCAGGTGAAGTTTGTTTACATTTTGTTGATTACCTAAACATTATTTTTCAAGTGTGTATAAGACTCTTGATAGTTATATAAAAGAGACGAGACTTTTTGCTCACGCACATACACCACATTAAAAATAAAAGATATATAGGTTGGTTACTTACATAAGATGTACATAAAGTAGGTGTGAGTGAATTTTTATTCATAACAATACTAATGCGTATAGGTACTAAATATTTCAATTCAAATCATTTATTCAGTAAATAGGCCGCAATGGGCACTTTTACACGTCATTTTTTAAACTACCAGCGCTTTCAGAAAGACCATCATTGCCAAGAGTAATGCACCGCAAGAAACATGTCAGAAAATCATTTTTTCAAAATACAATAATTACAAATAAAATAATTAAAAACTACAGCAGGTATAAAATTAAAGGAAAAATTACAAAAAAGAATAATAATAATACAGGGATGTACCTATGGGGTCCCTTTTGGGGTTACAAACTAAACACTAACTATATCTACGATCAGTGGAAGTGTAGATGCTTCCACCGTCATAAAAAAAACAATGTAATATTAAAAAGAGAAAAGCTTTTTGAAAGAATAATTCGTGTTCGTATAAACGTTAATAATTCGTGTTAATATAAACCAACACGAATAAATATAAATTTATTCGTGTTGGTTTATATTTATCTTTAGTACCGTCCCCAAAAATTAAGCAGTAGTAGCAAGTTACACACTAAGCAGGTTACACTATTTTCGATTACTCACCACTTGCATCCACCGGTTGCCCACAACTCTCACGATTTCGTCAGTCCACCAACTGCTCCAAACGATTCATCTTCCGCTTCATGGTGGCCATTTGAGAACCTTTTCCCCCAACTGTTATCTGTTCCTCCAGCGATGTGGCCCGCCCATTGCCACTTCAACTTGCATATTATCCTAGAGCTATGTCGGTAACTTTAGTTCTTCGGCAAATTTCCGTGTTCCGGATTCTGTCGCGCAAAGACACTCCGATTCAGCGGTTTATGAGTATCTATATAGCATCGATGTTTATGATGGTGACGGTACTTAATAACCCGGAAGTTAGTCATATTTTCCCTATAGCATCACGCGTATAATACACGATGCTGCGGGAATCTCTGGTTTTACGTACGTTTAAACATTCATAATATCCAAGGAGTAACGCATAAAATAGCTCAGTCCCTTAATACACCTGTACTTGGAGTGCTTCATGTTTAATTAGGCGCGAACAAATACGTACGCTGAGCAAATGCCCCCCGGTGCTAAGCCTTTGTCCTTTGTGTTGAATTTCGCAACTTTCTTGCGGCCACAGACGAGCAACTTTGAGACCGCACTTCAAAACGGTTTAATTTAAATAATTCTATGTCAAAGAATGCCTTTATATTCATTAGTGCGTACTCGAGCGGAAAAAAACTTGCCCCGCCCCGTAGATACCGCTAAAGTGCTGCTTAGGTTCGGTGAAAGCCTGTGACTGAATGTTCTGCGAAATTAAGGGTAGTGGCAGTTCATTCGCGCGGGCCTTTTGTACGTTTGCTTTAAGATTTTCAACTTTAAAAAATATTAATAATAACTTAAACTAGCCGCCCGCCCTGCTTTCACACAAGTATTATAATGATGAGACTAAATTTACCCAGCAAGTCCTTTCTTTATCACTCACTTTTATGCGGAGATTTTTTATTTGTGTTTAGTTGAAAGATGCGTACCTTGTGCGCAGACGGTTGGATCTCGGGGAGGTGACACACATGCTACTTTTTATTCCGATATTCCTACAGAATTGAGATGTACAGACATCAGCACCAATATCTGACACAACATAGCGTGCATAAATATCTGATACGTCTCTATCTTCGGGGCCGGTAGGATGTGTTAGATTTTTTTGCACGCTCCGCTGTGGCAGATTTTAATGCAGATGACTGTACGCATATATCTCAACTGCTATGTCTAGAGATGTGAAGTTTTGCACGGATGTTTTTCACACGATGTATTCATTAAGATTTAAAAAAAACTGGATCATTCCTTCCACACGTTACTGTGAACCTTATTTAAGTAAGTATGAGAACATTCGTGCAGTTGTTTCAAAGGCTGTATTTATTTCACTGATATTTGCAGCTTGGGTTTCATTTAGTTTTGCTTGTTTAGGATGTCCATATACGTGAAATACCGAATTCAAAGACCTGGGCGGTGTGAGTACTGCACCTGAAAATATTGTAATGATATTGTTTAAAACGGAACAGTTTTTTGAGTGCGTCGGCCGGGATTCGAACCCGAACATCTTGGCTATACGCGCCCAGTGTGTTAACAACTGCATTCTGTGGCTCCCGACTCACCTGCAAGTTTGGTCACTTGACGCTTGTTATTTGGCACAGATATGTAAGTAAAATGGCAAGGCAAGTACAGTTGACAAACAGCAAAACTTGTAAAAGTCTACTTCTACGAGTATATTTATTGTAATAAGCTGTACGGGTCGCTCAAGTTAGCAGTCGAGGTATGCCCGATATGTTTCGAGCCAATCAGAGGTTCTTTATCAAGGTCAAGCCGACCGTGAACTTCCCTTAATTTCAAGTACCTATTTCACTTTATTTCAATAATTATTTCTGTGTATCAAAGTAGTTTTAAATGATTCATATGTATATATTATTTATGTTTTATATTATACATGTTTTATAGTAATATGTTTAAAATATGCATATACCTTGTTAAGTTTCTTGCTTTCTTCTCAACACAGGTTTTTCCGAACCGGTGGTAGATTTTTTTCACATGCTTATGTGCTAGTTATAGCCTGAAACGAATAAGATAATTTTGACTTTGAATTCATAGATTTCTATGTTTATTAAATAATTCTGGTTTCGTGTGCAAATTTAGATTTATATTTTTAAAGCAAATGAGCACAAAATAAGAACGTAAATATGCGAACATGATCCACAGTCACAGCGTAGCAGCAAAATAATTCTTTATTCCGAATGCTTGAAGTAAACATCCCTGGAAATAATAGCACAAAACGTTCCTTGATGGAGCCTTAACTAGTTTAGTTACCCGGCCGTTGTTACCCCCGCGGCGATACACCTCAAACAGAATGCTCTGTGAATTTAACTTACCTACATTTCGAAAGTAAACCCGCCTAATTGAAATATGTATTCGGAATAACATGTTTAGCCGGAGTTTCCGCCATTGTTGTTTTAATGCCTATCCACTGATTTCATATGTACCGCGGCCATAATGTGTATTTGAAACGGGTTAATTAATTTCCATTTAGGCCGCCGTGTTTTGTTTCAATTTTTTTAATGTTCTGCGCGTTGTGCGATTCGGTATTGGTTCGGGTAACGCATTTGAATAAGGGCTAAAAGACAGGTGAAATATCGATAGATGGCGTTAGTATCGTGAGGTTTTTTGACGTTTGACTAAATGAGCCAATGAGGGCTACCGTTTTTGCGCTCACCAGTTGGCGCCACTGTAGACAAAGGTCCTGCCTGAAGTAGTTTGTTATATTACGGGCGTGAAAACAAAATTTACATTTTAATCATATTTAATACCTTAAAACCGTACCATAAAAAGAAAACGAAAGACAAAACTGTCTCAAAACACAGATATTGATTGCCCCGTAACGCATTTTATTTGTCATATTAATTTCAGGTATTGCAAAATATTCACAAAATTATTCTACAAACAGTGACGTTTGAAATTTCGGAGACCTCTCGCTACACTAGCGCCTTTAGTGGCGAATTCATACGCGATAGCCCTCATTGCAAGCAAGACCGTAGCGTCAAATAAAAAACCTCACGATACTAACGCCATCTAGCGATGTTTCGCCTGTCTTTTAGCTCTCATTGGAATACGATGATGGATCCTGGGTTATATTGGGCCATCCATCACCCATTAATTGATTCTGTGATTTAACAAAATTTACACAGAAACTCCCGAAAATAACTCCATGGTCTCATTTTTTATTATAATGTAAAGCTAGCTGTCCAAATTTAATTTAAACCCGCGAAGCCATTTTATCAAAAAAAGTATCAACTACGCTACGCACACTAATTTCACATTTATTCACAACAATATTGGTACTAATTAGTAAGATAGGTATGGTTGAAAACAGTTTTGTTCTGTTAAAAAGGGTTTATCTTTACTTTTTGGACTTCATTAATTTAATCCGGCAATGCAAGTACCTAGAAAGTACAGTCGGTCAGGCAAACAAAAATATACTCTTTTCTATGCAGTTAGTAAAGTATTCGTTCTTTTAATTAGTCTCGGTAAAGTTTCCGTGTATATTAGTGCCACAGGGTTTGTGCTGCACTCTGGTCTCTTGCATGGGACCAGCTTCTTAGCCATAGCTTGTTATGGGATACAATCTGTGCGAGCACCTTTGCAGCCTCGCATCTATACCTGAAGTCAGCATTTGCCACACTTATGGAAAAAAAACTTCATAAAGGCAGTAGAGGCTCCCTGCCACAGGGTTCTATCGAGTGTCACGAACGAACTTGTCAGAGTATAGGTAGCATAGAACGAGATGTGGATGCTACTGTGGAGAGCCGAGCCAGAATTAAAAAGAATAGTGAGTTTACACAAGTAGCAGTTGAGACTGCTGGGCCTTGGTGCGTCGAGGCAAAGCGATTAAGTACAAATCTGGAACGAAAGAAGAACAGGGCGGCCATCCGCAGTTCATATCGGGTACCACAACCTTAAGTAAGTAATTGTGTAAGTAAGTGATTGAACGGGGCAATGTCCAGGGATACGAGTACATCAGTCCGGTGTTTAGGGTTTAGCTTTTAAAGACGAAGCTCGTTGCGGATCTTTAATTTGTTTCGTTGATAAAGCTCTGTTGCTGTTGCGAATGTATATAATGCTCAACCCTACGCTGTGGATGTGGGTTGGTTAGTAGACTTTGTGAATGAATAATTTTGAATTAAAAAAGAAAATTACTTACTTATGTTAGGGAACTGACTGTACTTCGTATTGATCAATTAACGAACTCGTCCAAAACAGAACCGAACTAATTAAACTCTACCGTAGTATTTTAATAGACGCATCAGAGTTTGGGGTCCGTCAGGACAACGAACGAAACAATCCGAATAACGAATAGGGTTTTATACCGCTCCCATTAGCGGGCGAGTTATTGTTGCCAATTCCATAGAGTGGACTCTCTGTGGTCGTAACAAACAATCGCCATATTTCTAACAATGCTTGCAATTGGCCAGTCGGTTTATTTGCCCCAGGCTAACAGTTCGGAAAGCAGATCGGCCCAGCGCTCACTTTGCCGGTTCGAAGCGATAATTAAAACGCATTGGCGGGAATATGCACGAAATTATTAAGCAATCTACCCTGTTTTTGAAGCCAGTACATGCCCGAATCAGTTTACTTGTCTGAAAATTCTGAAATAGAGCAACAAAGGACTGCGCTCACGGGATGGAGAATACTGAGAAATTTGTTGTATGTCGACGATTGGATAATTTGGACAAGCTTCGTTCATAACAATACAAGTCTAACCTAATTTTATATAAAATGGATTGATACAATCTTAAAATGCATTCTCTATAACATTTAAAATATATATTTTTTATATTGCCATTATCTATCTTACTTACTGCTGGGCAAAGGCCTCTCTATCGGATTTTCAACTTATTTTTTTATAATGGTAATTTTTAAAATATAAGTAGCAACACAAGTAGCAACACACATAATATGATCGATATCCATTATTCGATTAGTCATTAGATTCTAGTGTTGATGTGCCTATTTACCACATGCATTAGCCTAATTTTGATGCCTATTCATGAGTATCGAGTCCTACCTACATAATAAATAAGTGCCTATTCATTCAGTATTCATTTATTTATTCAAAGCAAACTACATTATGACTACTTGCCCTCGGTCTGGCGTAGATTTAGTATTGTTTGGATTTGGAGAAGAAATAGGATGTTTAGAGAATAAATCTTCGGTGTTAAGAATTGCATTTTTACTGCTTTTTAGGGTTCCGTATCTCGAAAGGAAAGAACGGAACCCTTATAGGACCACTTTGTTGTTTGTCCGTCCGTCAGTCAAGACCCTTTTTCTCAGGAATGCGTGGAGGTATCAAGTTGAAATCAGGTCTACTTTAATTAAGTTTTGATTTTAATTAAGTGGGACCATAATGATCCAATTACCGGTGATCTATAGAGCCTCTGTTTTTAATATTATCCCCGGTTTTGGGCCACACATTGTATAGCACCTATGTAATAGAACATATCCAAGCGAATTAACTCCTTAACGTGGCAATGGGCAGACCATGACAAGGACAACAGATAGCCGTGGGGCCGAAAAGTCCTCGAATAACGAACGACAAACGCATAGGACGTCCGCCAACGAGATGGACCTGGTGAAAGTAGGTGGATGCAGGCCGACCCAACCGAAACAAATGTAGGTATATGGGGGAGGCCTATGTCCTACAGTTGACGTCCTTCTTTATATAATAGCAGAAAAACGACCAGAGAGTTCACCTGATGTGAAGTGATTACCGTCGGCTATGGTAAAGACATCAGAACTTCAGATGCGTTGCCGGCCTTGCAAGAAATGGCACACTCGCTTTGAAGCCCTATGGCTGATACGATGATGACAGACCGAGAGGATTTCTTGAAAGAATATCTATTAGCAGCACGAGGCAATCCGGATCACTCGTCAGCAATGCCCCCCGTAGTTACTGGCTGTAAACTTGAGTTCTCAACCACATGCGCGGCCCGAAAATTTTATGTGACGCGTTTATACCGTTTCAATTGCGAAATTTACGAGAGGGTCGGATTTTAAAACGCGATTCAGGGATGGAATAATAGCTGCCGATTAAAATGTTTTATGTTGAATTTTATTAGCCGTGTCGCCACCTAATGTTTTTATGGTCGTGCCGAGGTGCGAGTGCGCTACGATTTTTGATTTAACTATAAAAAAGGTTGTTTAACCGCTTAGCCTTTACCCAAGGTTTCGCACGCGTAACTATCTTTTGAAGTTAAGTAATACTTTGTAGAAGGTTCTTATGGAAAAAAATTAAAAGCAGAAAATTAAAAAAAAAATTAGCCTACTTTTGTAATGAGTATTAACCTTAGCGCGTCAAGTAACAACCCCTAGGATTAATTTACATTAAAAATGATCAGACTATAACAAAGGGGGAACCATACAAAAAAAATGCCTAAAATGCGTTAAAAACATAGAAATCAAAAAAGACAGACATATTTTCGAAAAAAGGGGAAAAAATGAAAATAAACCAAGATAATGTAATATATCAAGATATTAGATATCTTGTATTATTGTAAGTTCCCAATTCGCACTGGGCCAGCGTGGGAACTACGGCCCAAGCCCTCTCATAATGAGAGGAGGCCTGTGCCCTAGAGTGGGACGTATATAGACCGAGATGATGATGATGATGATCAAGATATCTACATATGTAATTCAAACTAATATTATTTTATACTTACTAGACATTACGTAGGATTTACTCATTTAGAATGAATGACCACGGACGTTCGGTTAGACTCTGTTAGACTAGACTTATGTACTCGTACTTCCTAGATCAACTTGTTCAGTCAGCCTCATGGAAACCTGTTGGGTGCTTAATGGTCTTGAAATAATTCGTCCATCCTTTACGTGAATTTTCGATATTTACTTAAAGCTTGACCGATAGTATTATATATGTAGATAAGTGTGGTGTAATACAGCATAGATACTTATACTTAGCTCTATCCTATCGGGTAAGTAATAGAATATATAAAAACAAAACATATAATAGACACATACCATATATTAACATATATTACGTATAACTTCACTTTCTATAATTTTGCTATAATGCGCATAACGTATAATAATAAAATATATTATTTAATGAGCTATGGACGGACATAAATACATTGAGTATAACGATCAAATTATATAATATTCGCAACCTCTAACAACCAAAACATATAACATTCATTTAATCTTTTACGGTTTCCTCGCTACTATAAAAAAACCTAACATCGAAGGTTAGCCTTCTGAACCTAAACTATCCAAGTCGCTTCTGCTCCGAACCGTCTTGCTCGCTCGCTTCGCTCGCTCGCACAAATTTTGAAGAAACATTTTCAATACAAAAACTAAAGGGTGATAAACACCTAATTTTCTGGTTTTAAAGTTTTGAAATAAACCAAGTATTTTAGAAACGAAGAATATCACTTGATATTATGTCATATTAATGTTATATAAAAAGTTATTACGCAGGTATAGGTATTAGCGGGCTGTTTTCCGCAACTCGACGTTTAAGTGCGCCTATTTTGCGTGATTAAAAGTTATTACGTATTATAAGCGGTATAACTTATGTATGTTATATAATATGAATTTAGCTCACAAACATGTTATTTCTTATGAAAGTATATAAAACAACTGTTATATTTACTAATCGAACTTTATACTTAATGAAATTATAGTGTTTCATGTTATGCATAATGTATTTATACATAATGAACGTTTATAATATGAAATTATATCTAACGTTTTTATATAACTTGGGACGCACCCATCCTATCAGTATCTGACTATGACAGCCTTTTTGAGAGACCAACCAATATCTCAACCATTTCATTAATTTAATAACTTCTGTCCCACTTAGCGTTGAACAAAACAATAGGCTAGTGTGCTGAAATTCTAAGGGAGGGGGGACACTTAACTCTAATTAATATTGGTAGGTACATATCACTACTTTGTCCACTTGGTTAATATTTATTTCTACGTAAAATTACAGTTAATTAGTCGTAATAATCCCTTCCTAAACCGCTGACGGACGGATATGGCGGACTCCGTCGAACTACATAAATGTGCTTCCACTGAATAAGAAATCATAAGCTATTGTTACTCCGGTAACCTCCTTTTCCACTCGTTAGCCGTTTTTAAGGAATCCTAAAAAGAAGATAGAACTAAATTTGGTTATGATGAGTGTATAAATTTGTAAATTTTGAACATTATTTTTTCCCAGTCAAAATTTTCTGGTGATATCCGTCGGGGGCGAAAACTTCGAGTGGCATTTACGAATCGAAAGGCAAAGCGTTGGCAGGCCTTCCCCAAGATGGACTGGCGATATAATGAGAGCTGCGGGCAACCAGTGGATGTAAGTAGCGAGTTGTCGTTCATTGTGGCGTTTTAAGAGGGAGCCCTTTGTTCAGCAGTAGACGTCTTCCGGCTGATCATGATGATGGTAAGAAAAATTTTCTGTGAAACTTAAATTTTTAATTTGAAATTTGGTAAACTTATGTGTGATCATGCATTTATACCTACCTTTACTGTATTTAATCAGAAATTTGATGTATTCTATAACGTTATCAGGTAAAGCTGAAAAGAGGAATAAAGCTCTTGTTTTAGTTATTCCGTATACACGGAGTTAGCTTCCAAGGTTTGTTTAGGATGATCCCAGTTTTGGCCCGAAGAATCAATTAGCAAGTGTGAATCATTGAGTAGGCACAGCTTTACTTAAGCTTTTAAGGTGTGCCTACACGAGAGCTTGCCAATTTTATACTATAAATGGGGGTACGTTGAAAATGAACTTAACAGATTAAGTTTCAAATTGGAAAAGGATTTTAACAAGGACTTTTTTTAGGATTTTTTTATTTTTTGTTTATCGGTTGCCAAGTACCCTAGACAAGCTTTGTTTAGTTTGGGAGTAGGTCAAATGGTGTCAAGAGTCCCATGACATTTATTTATTTTTATTTATTTTAGTATTATAGGATTTTATTTTAAGGTTCCCCGAAGGATCTAATCGGAACCCTGTTGTTGTCACTCACGTGGTCTGTCAATATGTAGTCTGTGTACGGGTTTTACAGCCAAGCGTCATTTTGTTAGTCAGATTAGTCGTCAGTCATTTTGACCAGGGATACTACGAAATTAGAAAATCGAAGTTCGCATTGTACCGTCCCTGTCACTCTCGTATTAAATAAAAATAATATATAAGGGTCAGCGGGATGGCAAGATACGAACTTCGAACTCTTAAAGGCTAATATTACTCTTTACTATTTTAATATTATAAATGCGAAAGTGACTCCGTTTGCTTGTTCTGCTTTTACGCCTTAACTATTTACTGAACCAACTAATTGCCATGATATTTTGCATTTGTCATATGAGAAGACCAGAATAAACAATATGACAGCTTTTGCTCCGAAAAATGCGTTGTTTCCGAGAGCGTGTGATAAAAGAATTCTATGCAGGCGAAGTTGCGGGCAACAGATAATTCTGTAATAAAAACAATTAAGTAAGCCAAAAAAGCATTTAACATGTCTTAATTAGGGCTATCGTTTTTTGTCTCACTAGATGGCGCACTGTTGCGTGAGGTTTTTAAGTATGGCTTTCAAAGTCTGTTATTACGGGCGTGAAAACAAAGTTTAGATTTAAATAATATTTAATATACCTTAAAACCGTAGCATAAAAATATCGAGCGTGCCGCAGTGTTGCATAGTCCCCGTTTTTATTTTATAATTATAAATAAACCCGCGTAGCTCACCCAAAAACTATGAGATTTGACATTTCGGAGACCTCGCGCTACACTAGCGCCTCTAGTGGCGAACTCATTCGCGATAGCCCTCATTCTAAAATAGACGGTATTATTAGTAACAATGGTCTCTGATAATATCAAAATGGATAATATATTTCCAAAACCCCTGTACTATTCTGGATTTTACTTATTGGAAAACACACGTGTACACGCGGCTCAAGCTAAAAGCATCTTTGCTGGCACCAACAAAGCCAATACAGAAGGGCTACTACGAAATTTGAAATTCGAAGTTCGTATAGTACCATCCCTCTCACTCTCATATTAAATAATATTAGCGTCAATGGAACGGTACTATACGAACTTCGACTTTCGAATTTCGTATAGCCCCTCAGGTAAATACATTACGGAGGGATTATTCACGTAAACACGTGATACTAGGTATATCCAAAATGGATGGAGGAAGATTTACCGCTCGTAAGGCTGCAGTATGGCTCTACATTAATGTCATTTCTACTCGTTTCGTCTTCAGATTTTTCATATGGTAAATAGTCACTTTTACCACTCATAATCTAAAAATAATACACGTCTTCAGCTAACTGATTGGAGCTTCCACCTCAATAGAAATCATCATCATCATCCCAGCCTATATACGTCCCACTGCTGGGCACAGGCCTCCTCTCAGAACAAGAGGGCTCAATAGAAATACTTAACAAAATCAATTCTGGTTGTCATCCGTAGGTGAAGAGTTAACTATTCATTGTAAGGCTGTAAGCATATGCTTTTTTAACTACCTTCCTTTGTCCCTTTTATTTGCATACAAATGTGCAACAGAGAGAACGCTATATTAACTCGTTATCTTGGGCGCAATTATTGAATCAGCAGTGAACCTTCATGACGACTTTCTTGGGAAAACAATGTGGTGGTTTCCTTTGCCATACACACCGCACAGCTAGAAACCGGAGTTCGTAGTTGGCAATAGAGAGTGCTGCATGATGCTACTGCCCACTCTCAGATTGGGTCCTACAGACGTTACGACACTAGAGATGGGTAAATCTGGATCTGAAGATTCCCAAGGAGTCAGATCCTTAAGCGGATCCGAAACCCTTATTGACTCCTTTCAAATCTTATCGACTCCGAAGAGTTACTAACTCCGACCAACCTATTGGATCGAGCGACCACGATCGGCGATTCAGCACTTTTTTCACTTTCGTTCAATCACATCGGATCGGGTCGGATGTGTGCCGTCCCGCTCACGCTAATAGCATTTATTAAGAGAGGAAGAGGGATAGCATGATATGAATTTCGGAGCCGCTCCCCGTAGCCGGTACGCCAGTAGTAAGTATATCCGAAGTGACTCACAGATTCAAAAAGGGCCGCGTCCCCCTGGAAATTGTATGTTCTGCAATATATTACGCCTCGTTTTTTTTTGTATGTAACCTGTAAAGATAATTGTAAGTTTGGAAAATTAAAATAAATGAATAAATATTTTTTTACCCACACTCGCAGAAAATGTATGAAATGAACTTGCTCCGTATGACAAAACAAGCGCGGGTGATCTGACCTAAAAATCGGACTTGCACCCCCCTAGGCCAGAAGCTGGGTACGCCCATGCAGGTTTGTCCTATTCAACCTGTCCTATTCAATGTGACGAAATTGTACGAAGATTGATTAAAAAAAAAACTAAAATGAAATTTACAACTGCAAAGTGCTATGATCGCTAAAAGAAAACTGTCAAAGAGACCGCAAACGTAAGCCCCTTGAATTGTTCCAACCGTTCGGGGAATCGAACAATTGAATAATGAACCGTTCGAATTATTTGTCGACAAAGCGAGTAAGTTTCCTTACCACAACGCAGTAAATAAATATCGGGACGTCTCCGCAAGCCTCTTATCTGCCGATTGAAAAGTTCCAGTGGGAAACTATTATGCCCGTAATACGGACTCTCGACTCGATTCGTTGTCTATTAACGGGTGAAACACAAATTGGCCATGTAAAGCTTTTTGAAGAGTTGCGTAGTACCAACGTCATAAATAAGTGATCATTTATGTACCTTGTCGCTTTCAGTCGTTACACAATTTCGTATGGCTTTTCAAACATGACGTTAAAGTGACAAGGTACAAAAGTGATCACTTATTTATGACGTTGACTGTACCTAGATTCCTATTACCTGTTTTTCGTTAGTCCTGGTTCTTAAGAGCGAGGAACGGCAGCTTTTTATTTTTTGTTCCCAATCGTTTAGTGTTTTTTTTTTATCGAGATGACATTTGCGGCGGTAGTGGCAGACAAGCGGTAGTGAAGAAAAAAAAGGAGATGAAGTTTGTCTCCAGTAGTGTGACTTGAGTGTGACATTTATAGACCGGTATTTGATGATGTCGATGACATAAATAAATACACGAAGTTTAAATAGAGACTTATATAGTCTGGCTAATGAAAGATGAACCTGCAATACTGCGGCAAATTAAAAAAAAATGCAGATTTATTAGGTAATATATAGGACAAGTACGTACAGAAGAAAGAAGAGAAGAAATAAGCTTATCTGCCGCACAAAAGTGACGACTAGGCATAAGAATCGTGCCTACTTTATGCTTTGTCTATCGCATGCCTATTGGAAAATAAGTAATTATTTGAAACGATATGTTGAACATAAAAAGGTTAATAAGAATATTTTTGAAAAAAAGTGAATCTTAGGAACCACAATTGTATTGACCAGTTCTGAAAGGGATATTAGTATCAAAACAGTTTGCTATGCCTACTAACTTACAAATTCGGTCACCGCATCTAAACACTCTTTTTTCTGTTTGAACAGACTCCCCCTCTCTGTATGTTTTGGTTTGAATTTGATTATCATGGTTAAAATAATCTGTGGCACACCACTTTTGATTATTTCTCCCATGTTTCAGCAGTAAATTTCCAAAAAACTCTATTCCCGTCGAGCGATTTGGGGGTGCAAAAAGCGCCTAGCGAAATTTGTCCGGAACTGCGATAGACACACTCACTGAGTGCACCTAGCGCATTTTCGGACAGGTTTCCTTAGGCACACACGTGTGTGCCTAAATCGCTCGACGGGTTAACACACGAAGGTACTAAACCCAACAAGTCACAGAATAGATAATAGTAACTAGCTAAAGTGTCTGTTTTCCTATACTCTTTGGTCTGTTTTCCCGTGAAATTTGAATAATGTTGCCACTCAAATAATAGCTGGGTTCAGCTTTCATTAGCCAAACTCTAAAAGCCAGAATTACATCCTTAGTAGTGGCAAAGGGGTGGCGGTAGAAACAGGCGGCCGCCGTTGGAGGCAATCGAGTCAACCGTTTAGCGTGCAACCACCACGACACAAAAACGCTATTTGTACGAGCCGATTGCACCCGTAGGTATCGATGAGCGCAACCCCTACATCTTATCTACTAGTTTATGGAGATATCCATGAATTAAATAAGGGTTTATACTATGAGAACTACTGCCTTATCCATTCTGAGGGGCGATTAGTGGACGTGTATAACCGGAAATTTATAGGTAAAAGATATTTATGCTTTTTCCTGTTCCGCATCAAAAGCGTCGGAGCTTTTTCTGAATTAATTATTTTTTGCTAAAACTCAAAAAGGCAAGTTCTTAAGGTAATTTATTTATATTTAATTTATTTATTTATATAATTTCAAAAATTAAATCTATCCTTAAGGTAAATAATGCCAATGCGATAGACAAGTCAGATAATATAAGTAATAAGTTTAAGGTATTAGCTAGATCCAAAGGCTAGATCGATTGTTTTCCACGGCAAAACATGGGAAATCGTTAGAACCGCTTCTGAGATTCCCGATATAAATAAATATTGACAACAGATAACAGCAAGTGTAGAATATTTTTTAGGGTTCCGTAGTTAACTAGGAATCCTTATAGTTTCGCCATGTCTGTCCGTCTGTCTGTCCGCGGGTAAGCTCAGAGACCGTTGTACTAGAAAGCTGTAATTTGACATGAATATACAAATCAGTCACGCCAACGAAGTGGTACAATAAAAAAAAGTAAAAAAATATTATATGGTACTTCCATAGACGTAAATGGGGTGATTTTTTTTCTCGACTAACCCTTTATTGTGGAGAATCGTTGGATAGTTTTTTTAAAACCATTGTGGGGGTTGCTAAGACTATTTTTATATTCAGTGATCTGCTTGCGAAATATTCTACTTTAAGTGCAAATTTTTATTGAAATCAAGCGTCCCCCCCTCCCCTCTAAAATCTAAACTGTTGGGTGGAAAAATTTGAAATAATTCAGAATGGTAGTAAATATTATATCAAATTTACAAGGAAAATTATAGCGGCTAAGATTGCTTGAGAATTATTAGTAGTTTAAGAGTAAAGGTATAAAATATACCTAAACTTGGAAATTCAGTACACAATACGAAATCCTTAGGGGGACTCAAATTATCTGTTTCAGTTTATTTATTTTATTTTAGATTTACCCGGATCTAATTTTATATAAGTCTTTCTATTCTAAAAGAAAGACCTAATAATAATAAAATAACTTAACTGTGTGCGCGTACGTGCGTGCGTTTGTTATGTGTAATTACTGTTTTTATTGTTAACTGTTATTTCTAAATTCGTGTGTCTTAGGTTTCGGTTATTTATAACACATTCTTTTGCCTTAAAGAGGCACCTAACAATTTGGTTTTCCAACTAGAGGAAACCTCGTTAAATATTACCTATTGCATTTGCCATAATAACAGTGTACAAAAGTGCAGGAATAAGGGGCCGGGGCAAGCGATCCATCTCTGTCGGCCCATTGTTACCTCGGAAAATAAAGTGCAGGCTGCCGGGTCCACCGCCTCTATAAAACTTATATTAAATTGTATTAAAGCAGTTGCTTGAGAACGCATTTAAGGCATCAAACTGAAATTCTTTCTTTGATGGCGTGAATCTTCCATAATGTAGATACAAGCTTCTCTAAGTCGCTACATTCTCTACAGCATCGCAAATGTAAACGTAGCTTTTCACTTAAGCTTCAAAAATGTGTTGACTCTGAAGCTATCACGTATAAAAACTGTGCATTTTTACGCCATTTCGTTTGATAAAATTGTTCTGCGAATACTTTGTAATTGGCAGCTTCGTTTTCAATGCTCGATGCTCGTAACCTGTGGTGCCATCTAGTGCAATAACGCTCTACTGCTACAGCGCTCGCAAGCTTTACTATGACTATTGTTGCTGACAGATGGCGCTACGCGTCTCTCATGAGTATAATTCTCTTGTTTATAAACATTTCGCTGATCTTAAAAAGTTTATAGTTTATGTAACTGTTACATCATAGGGGTCCTTAAAACACGAGTGTCTTTTTATGAAACTAGGCGTAGCAGAGTTTTACTTCTGACTAGAATTTTTTAGGCAACCCACTTGCAATATATTTATTATAATAATAATAATAATCCCAGCCTATATACGTCCCACTGCTGGGCACAGGCCTCCTCTCAGAATATATTTATTAACATATTTAATTTAATAGAATACTTTTCATCCATTAACCAGTTCGGTGAAGGTCGTTACTATTACGAGTGAGTGTCCGGAATTACGTGGTTCCCAAATACCTTCAGAGTAGCGCCAGAGTAGTGACTGAAATAATTTAGCATAATATACAATATTAAAGTAAATGCTGTCGGCAAACATGGACGGTGATTGAATTATCGTGATCTTTAAAAAATGTTATTGATTGAGTTGCATTTATCGTTAAGTATATCGTTAGTCCTTGCCGTGTCCAGTTTAAGAATAGGACCCATCTCTCCTCGTGGGTGTTATACAAGGCAACTAAGTGTCAAAATATGTGAAACTGTCAAGCTTAGATTAGGTATAATGATTGAATCTAGGGTAGCATGTAATAGTTTAGTGATAGTTGAGTTGGTGTGTGTATGTATGTGTGTGTGTGTGCGTGTGTGTGTTCTTACAGCGTAGAGGCGGACGAGCTGCATGAACGCATAGATGTAGCTATTGTAAGGTCTCGGGAGAGCAAAGTTATTGTTTGTAAAGTAGCTATTTGTAATCAAAATATAGCCATTTGGTATACAACAAAAAAGTTAGATAAGCACCTACTTACCGCCTAACCTTGTTCAAAAAGCTGGCAACAGCGAACTTTAAAAAACAACAAGTCCGGGGATTAAATAAAATAAGCGGATATTTATGACATTGTTACCTTAGAAACTTGACTAAAATAGCCATAACCGAGCTTCATGTTTCATTCAATTTTCCCTAACTTTGAGCCTATTAAAAGTTTTCACTGCTATAATATTGTTTAAAACAATAAACGCCCTGCCATTGTTATTTTGTGCAAATTATTTATTAACGTAATAGGGATTAAATTGGTTTAAGTATTAATCACGTAAGTCGATTTGGATCAGCTTAGCGCTGTTTAATTAAATTTTCTTCTAACTATGTTTTAATTTCATCATAACCGCACTAAATACCCACCACAAAGCGGGACTTTTCTGCTCTAGATCAAAAAAATGTATGAAAATCCAAAGAGGTAACACAAGTATTTTTGCTTTTAAATTAGCCTGCATAGTATAAAAAAAATCTAGTGTTAATTTGGAGTTGAAATAAAAAATACAAAAAGACTCCATAAAACCAATCATAATCTAGTGTTAAGTGTGTCAACCTGACGGTCTTATGAAATTTGACAGATTACGTACAAAAAATTGTTGCTACCAATCCTACCAAAAACAATAAGTAGCCGTATTTTTAAAAAAAATGTGTGTTTGGTTGGCCAATCTGGCGCCCAACCGAAATTTGACAGATCTCGGGTAAAAATATCTGCTACTAACCCTGCCAAAAAAGTAAAAAAAAAAAAAAAAAAAACAAATTGGGAACCTTGCGAATTTTCCGTGGTCATTTTTTGAGAGTGCGAATGTAAACTTACAAAAATGGAATCATCGAGTGCTAGTGACATTTCTTTCCTATTTAGCATTTGTACCTAGTGCCATCCACGAAGACGCATAATTTTGTCTAAATTATCCATTAAATGGCATTGTAATAAGAACCACGGCACGCGTCATCGTGAATGACTCTACCTTTTTTTTATGGTATAGGGGGCAAACGAGCAGGCGGATCGCCTGATGGTAAGCGATTACCGTCGCCCATGGACACCTGCAACACCAGAAGAGTCACAAGTACGTTGCCGGCCTTTAAGGTAGGAGTACGCTCTTTTCTTGAAAACTTGAAGGTCATATCGGTCCGGGAATACCGCAGGCGATAGTTCATTCCAGCGAGTTTTGCTGTGCGAGGCAGAAAATTTCTGGAAAAACGCACAGTAGAGGACCGCCAACCATCTAAATGGTGAGGAAGGAAATGTTGTCGCGTAGGTCGGTGGCGAAAGGATGCAGCAGGGATCAACCCGAATAACTCCTCGGAGCACTCCCCGTTGTACATATGCGATAGAGGATGCACAGGGAAGCTACATCTCTACGCAGCGCCAAAGAGTCAAGTTGATCAGAAACTCGTTGGCAGCCGACTATTCGAGTCGCTCTCAGTTGTATACGGTCCAGAGGGAGAAGCTGGTACTGGGGAGCCCCTGCCCACAGATGAGAGCAGTATTCTATATGTGGGCGAACCTGCGCCTTATAAAGCTGGAGGCGGTGGGCCGAAGTAATAGTAGGTATGGCATGAGTTTTTTTTTGTCTACTATTCAAACTCAAACTCAAACTCACAACATTTATTTACAAGAAAAACACACTACATCACAACAAAAACACAGTAAAAACATAAATAGGAGAATAGGATTCCTGTAATAGTTGAAAGAAAAGCAGATTATGCACCTCGCATTAAGTAATTTATATTGCCCTCGTGCTTTTTAAAGCGTGCTTTCCAAATCGGCACTCGGTGCAATAATAAATAACTTTCTGCTTGGTGCAACAATCTACTATTATGTTTTGGTTTTTTCTTGGGGTCAGTACCCAAATAGGTACGTCAGTAGCAGCTCTCCTTTCATTAGTTCGTCTTAGGGATGTCACTTTTGAACCGCGATAGGACACTTTATTATAATATTACGCTACGAGCGTGCTTGCATGCGTGCGTGCGTGAGTGCGTACTCGTATGTGTGCGTGTGTGTGTGTGTGTGTTCTGTATATTATGTATTCTGTATATATGTATATAGCCACAAATTTAACGATAAATTTTATTATGATACGGGACCAAAGAAAATCTTTGAATGCACTTTTGTTTCTTTAAAAAAATAAAATAATGTCTCAAGTAAAATGAGTTAACCAAAAGGATTTTGTAAGGCAGAAATAAGATATTGTGTACCTCGTTTTATTATTCTGTTTTATGTGCTGAAAAAACATTTTATTTTCTTTCTGTTACGTTTAGGTTAGTCAAACGAACCCTACTATCTGCTGAAATATTTCAGATTTATGTTAAATTACCTTGCATGTCAATAGTTAAATCTCCAACAGTCAATCGGACTAGTTTCTAGGACTATAGTAGTTTATATACATTTGGCGTATGTATGTCGGCGACCGATCGTAAAATCCGCCAAATCACGAAGTTCCTAGGCATATCGTGAAATGGCACCATTTCATGGTAGGTATGCCTAAAAGTAGGCCAGGCATATCACGATGTGCCTGAAAAACAATAAGGCAGATCGATAAGAGCAATGCATTCGTCGATATTCCTCGCTCTCCTGACGTATCGTGATATGTCGAAAAAAAAGAAAATTTAAGTACGACGAGCGAAGCGAGGAGTGGTTAATATGAATTGTGATCACAAAGCACGAGCCGAGCGAGCGAAGCGAGCGTGCCGCGGCAGTGGCCGGCGAAGTGCCAGAACTAATAGATATGGCGGCATTTCATAATATGCCTAGGAATTTCATGATCTGCTTAAACTGGCCAAATCATAAATACGTTACGATAGTAGTAACGTATAATATCATTGGCCCAAATCATGAAATGGCGGCGTTTCATGATATGATTAGGAATTTCATGATCTGCCTAAACGTCACTAGACAAATCGTTGAACGGTGAGTTTTAAACGATATGGCGGATGTCCCTTAGCCAATTCATGAAATGGCGCCATTTCACGATATGCCTAGGAATTTCGTGATCTGGCGGATTTTACGATCGCGGCCGCTGACATATAAATACAAAAAGGGAAAGAGTAATGCTTCCGCATTTCACGCTCGTATGAGATTGATGTTTAACTATCCTGTTAAGTCTGGAGTAACGTTTCAAACCTTAGCCATCTGTTTGTCTAGACAACCACCGAGACAGTTAAACAGACGTTAAACATATCCGCGAATTCTCGCTGCTTGGATCATTTGTCATCTTGGTTTTCCTTGTATATTTGTGTCCGCACATGTGAGGCATAAGCTCGACCTTACATTAGTGTGAGTGACAGGCAAATCGCCAGTGGTAACGGCAATTGTTTTGTGTGGGTGCACACAGATTGAATACAGTGGGATTCCGTTTGTAAAGTGAGACAATACAACAATACAATACAATAACTCTTTATTGCACACCAACACAGAGCAAGCAGTACAGAAAAACAGGTATATACACAGAGACTTTCTGAGGTAAGCAATAGGCGGCCTTATTGCTAGTGGGGCATCGTTAGTGATGTATGTTTCACTGAGCTAACGTGCAGTCTACAGTTTTGTTGTGCAATGAGTCGGATATTAATTAACCCTTGTCCATCATCTATTTTTAATGTTACGAGTATTACAGGGAATTATACAGAATGTGGGGCTCCTAAGAATCTTTGCTTGCTTGTCTAACACTAAAATATCCCGACTGCTTTTAAGAAAGATTTACTTTTTGCCAAGTTTCTTGCGGCATATTCTTTCTTGTAGCAATAATAATCTATCCGGATTCGTTGGTGCATTTAAATTACAACATGTACCTAAGGGAATGTTTGCCGGCCTTTTTGCAAAATTAACGTTTTGTTTAGATTTTACTTAACCTAACGACAAATTAACCAAACTTTGATAATTCTATTGAATAATTTCATTCCT
>NC_133483.1:4006938-4084709 GCF_025370935.1 Choristoneura fumiferana
TGTCTGGTGTACATAAAGAGTCTTTGTATGTATTGTTATTGTAATTGTATTTGTATTAAAGGATTTTATTTTAAGGTTCCCCGAAGGATCTAATCGGAACCCTGTTGTTGTCACTCACGTGGTCTGTCAATATGTAGTGCTGTGTACGGGTTTACAGCCAAGCTTCATTTCGTTAGTCAGATTAGTCGTCAGTCATTTTGACCACGGATACTACGAAATTAGAAAATCGAAGTTCACATTGTACCGCCCCTATCACTCTCGTATTAAATAAAAATAATATATAAGGGTCAGCGGATACGAACTTCGGAACTGCTTAAAGGCTAATATTATTACTCTTTACTATTTTAATATTATAAATGCGAAAGTGACTCCGTTTGCTTGTTCTGCTTTTACGCCTTTAATTATTTCTGAACCACCAATTGCCATGATATTTTGCATTTGTCATTTGAGAAGACCAGAATAAACAATATGACAGTTTTTGCTCCGAAAAATGCGTTGTTCCGAGAGCGTGTGATAAAAGAATTCTATGCAGGCGAAGTTGCGGGCAACAGATAGTTCTGTAATAAAACAATTAAGTAAGCCAAAAAAGCATTTAACATGTCTTAATGAGGGCTATCGTTTTTGTTTCACTAGATGGCGCACTGTTGCGTGAGGTTTTAAGTATGGCTTTCAAAGTCTGTTATTACGGGCGTGAAAACAAAGTTTAGATTAAAATCATATTTAATACACCTTAAAACCGTACCATAAAAATATCGAGCATGCCACAGTGTTGCATAGTCCCCGTTTTGCTGGGAAAAAAGGGAGGACAAAGGTTTCCGAAAGACAAAACTGTCTCAAAACACAGACATTCATTGCCCCGGAACGCATATTGCCATATTAATTTCAGATATTGCAAAATATTCACAAAATTATTCTAATTATAAATAAACCCGCGTAGCTCACCCAAAAACTATGAGATTTGACATTTCGGAGACCTCACGCTACACTAGCGCCTCTAGTGGCGAACTCATTCGCGATAGCCCTCATTCTAAAATAGACAGTATTATTAGTAACAATGGTCTCTGATAATATCAAAATGGATAATATATTTCCAAAACCCCTGTACTATTCTGGATTTTACTTATTGGAAAACACACGTGTACACGCGGCTCAAGCTAAAAGCATCTTTGCTGGCACCAACAAAGCCAATACAGAAGGGCTACTACGAAATTTGAAATTCGATGTTCGTATAGTACCATCCCTCTCACTCTCATATTAATATTAGCGTCAATGGAACGGTACTATACGAACTTCGACTTTCGAATTTCGTATAGCCCCTCAGGTAAATACTTTACGGAGGGATTATTCACGTAAACACGTGATACTAGGTATATCCAAAATGGATGGAGGAAGATTTACCGCTCGTAAGGCTGCAGTATGGCTCTACATTAATGTCATTTCTACTCGTTTCGTCTTCAGATTTTTCATATGGTAAATAGTCACTTTTACCACTCATAATCTAAAAATAATACACGTCTTCAGCTAACTGATTGGAGCTACCGCCTCAATAGAAATATATAAGTCCCACAGCCTATTAAGTCCCACTGCTGGGCACAGGCCTCCTCTCAGAACAAGAGGGCTCAATAGAAATACTTAACAAAATCAATTCTGGTTGTCATCCGTAGGTGAAGAGTTAACTATTCATTGTAAGGCTGTAAGCATATGCTTTTTTGACTACCTTCCTTTGTCCCTTTCATTTGCATACAAAAGTGCAACAGAGAGAACGCTATATTAACTCGTTATCTTGGGCGCAATTATTTGCTACACTCTTGACAAAGTTATCGTGGTCGTTGGACGAGAATCAGCAGTGAACCTTCATGACGACTTTCTTGGGAAAACAATGTGGTGGTTTCCTTTGCCATACACACCGCACAGCTGGAAACCGGAGTTCGTAGTTGGCAATAGAGAGTGCTGCATGATGCTACTGCCCACTCTCAGATTGGGTCCTACAGACGTTACGACACTAGTGATGGGTAAATCCGGATCTGAAGATTCCCAAGGAGTCAGATCCTCAAGCGGATCCGAAACCCTTATTGACTCCTTTCAAATCTTATCGACTCCGAAGAGTTACTAACTCCGACCAACCTATTGGATCGAGCGACCACGATCGGCGATTCAGCACTTTTTTCACTTTCGTTCAATCACATCGGATCGGGTCGGATGTGTGCCGTCCCGCTCACGCTAATAGAATTTATTAAGAGAGGAATAGCATGCATAGCATGATATGAATTTCGGAGCCGCTCCCCGTAGCCGGTACGCCAGTAGTAAGTATATCCGAAGTGACTCACCGATTCAAAAAGGGCCGCGTCCCCCTAGAAATTGTATGTTCTGCAATATATTACGCCTCGTTTTTTTTTGTATGTAACCTGTAAAGATAATTGTAAGTTTGGAAAATTAAAATAAATGAATAAATATTTTTTTACCCACACTCGCAGAAAATGTATGAAATGAACTTGCTCCGTATGACAAAACAAGCGCGGTTGATCTGACCTAAAAATCGGACTTGCACCCCCCTAGGCCAGAAGCTGGGTACGCCCATGCAGGTTTGTCCTATTCAACCTGTCCTATTCAATGTGACGAAATTGTACGAAGATAGATAAAAATAAAACTAAAATGAAATTTACAACTGCAAATGAAAACGCTAAAAGAAAACTGTCAAACAGACCGCAAACGTAAGCCCCTTGAATTGTTCCAACCGTTCGGGGAATCGAACAATTGAATAATGAACCGTTCGAATTATTTGTCGACAAAGCGAGTAAGTTTCCTTACCACAACGCAGTAAATAAATATCGGGACGTCTCCGCAAGCCTCTTATCTGCCGATTGAAAAGTTCCAGTGGGAAACTATTATGCCCGTAATACGGACTCTCGACTCGATTCGTTGTCTATTAACGGGTGAAACACAAATTGGCCATGTAAAGCTTTTTGAAGAGGTGCGTAGTACAGTCAACGTCATAAATAAGTGATCATTTATGTACCTTGTCGCTTTCAGTCGTTACACAATTTCGTATGGCTTTTCAAACATGACGTTAAAGTGACAAGGTACAAAAGTGATCACTTATTTATGACGTTGACTGTACCTAGATTCCTATTACCTGTTTTTCGTTAGTCCTGGTTCTTAAGAGCGAGGAACGGCAGCTTTTTATTTTTTGTTCCCAATCGTTTAGTGTTTTTTTTTATGGAGATGAAGTTTGTCTCCAGTAGTGTGACTTGAGTGTGACATTTATAGACCGGTATTTGATGATGTCGATGACATAAATAAATACACGAAGTTTAAATAGAGACTTATATAGTCTGGCTAATGAAAGATGAACCTGCAATACCGCGGCAAATAAAAAAAATGCAGATTTATTAGGTTATATAGGACAAGTACGTACAGAAGAAAGAAGAGAAGAAATAAGCTTATCTGCCGCACAAAAGTGACGACTAGGCATAAGAATCGCCCTACTTTATGCTTCTCTATCGCATGCCTATTGGAAAATAAGTAATTATTTAAAACCATAATTATGTGAACATAAAAAGGTTAATAAGAATATTTTTGAAAAAAAGTGAATCTTAGGAACCAAATTGTATTGACCAGTTCTGAAAGGGATATTACTATCACAACAGTTTGCCATGCCTACTAACCTACAAATTCGGTCACCGCATCTAAACACTCTTTTTTCTGTAGACTCCCCCTCTCTGTGTGTTTTGGTTTGAATTTGATTATCATGGTTAAAATAATCTGTGGCACACCACTTTTATTATTTCTCCATGTTTCAGCTGTAAATTTCCAAAAAATCTATTCCCCGTCGTGCGATTTGGGGGTGCAAAAAGCGCCTAGCGAAATTTTCCGGAACTGCGATAGACAACTCACTGAGTGCACCTAGCGCATTTTCGACAGGTTTCCTTAGGCACACACGTGTGTGCTAAACGCTCGACGGGTAACACACGAAGGTACTAAACCCAACAAGTCACAGAATAGATAATAGTAACAAGCTAAAGTGTCTGTTTTCCTATAATCTTTGATCTGTTTTCTCGTGAAATTTGAATAATGTTGCCACTCAAATAATAGCTGGGTTCAGCTTTCATTAGCCAAACTCTAAAAGCCAGAATTACATCCTTAGTAGTGGCAAAGGGGTGGCGGTAGAAACAGGCGGCCGCCGTTGGAGGCAATCGAGTCAACCGTTTAGCGTGCAACCACCACGACACAAAAACGCTATTTGTACGAGCCGATTGCACCCGTAGGTATCGATGAGCGCAACCCCTACATCTTATCTACTAGTTTATGGAGATATCCATGAATTAAATAAGGGTTTATACTATGAGAACTACTGCCTTATCCATTCTGAGGGGCGATTAGTGGGACGTGTATAAACCGGAAATATTATAGGTAAAAGATATTTATGCTTTTTTCCTGTTCCGCATCAAAAGCGTCGGAGCTTTTTCTGAATTAATTATTTTTTGCTAAAACTCAAAAAGGCAAGTTCTTAAGGTAATTAAGGGTAATTAGCTAGATCCAAAGGCTAGATCGATTGTATCCACGGCAAAACATGGGAAATCGTTAGAACGCTTCTGAGATTCCTGCATGATATAAATAAATATTGACAAAAGAATTCCCCGTTTGAAGATAATACTCGTAGAGACAGCAAGTGTAGAACATATTTTTTAACTATTAAATTTTTTATTATATATTATACTGCCGTGTATCCGCCGATTCCGTCACGCGTAGAATTCGTTATCGTACGCCGCGGGAATATAATTTTCCGGGATAAAAACTATATCTTATGTCTCTTTTGGAAATTTTGGCTTAAAATCAGTTCACTTTATATTCACTTTGCGTCTATTCGCTTGTTTAAAGTATCTTACGTTGTTCTCTCTCAGTGTGTTAAAATAATTATGTATTACTTTCTAAAATTTGACATCTTACATAGAATATTTATCAGTCTTTTGTGAAATGTTATTCGAAATTTAATTTTTGAATTTATATGCACGGATCTAGGCTAAGTTTTATTTTCCCATTGTACACAATTTTGCATGATACTTGTTCTGTTGGAAGCAAATAAAGAAACTGAACTGAAACTGAACTGAACTGGGGGACTCAAATTATCTGTTTCAGTTTATTTATTTTATTTTATTACCCGGATCTAATTTTATATATTGTCTTTCTATTTAAAATAAAGACAACTAATAATAATCATAATAACTTCGTTGCGCGTACGTCGGCGTGTGTGTATACTGTTTAATTGTGTTTATTGTTAACTGTTATTTTAAATTGTGCGTCTATTAAGTTTCGGTTATTTATAACACATTCTTTTGCCTTAAAGAGGCACCTAACAATTTGGTTTTCCAACTAGAGGAACCTCGTTAAATATTACCTATTGCATTTGCCATAATAACAGTGTACAAAAGTGCAGGATAAGGCCGGGGCAAGCGATCCATCTCTGTCGGCCCATTGTTACCTCGGAAAATAAAGTGCAGGCTGCCGGGTCCACCGCCTCTATAAAACTTATATTAAATTGTATTAAAGCAGTTGCTTGAGAACGCATTTAAGGCATCAAACTGAAATTCTTTCTTTGATGGCGTGAATCTTCCATAATGTAGATACAAGCTTCTCTAAGTCGCTACATTCTCTACAGCATCGCAAATGTAAACGTAGCTTTTCACTTAAGCTTCAAAAATGTGTTGACTCTGAAGCTATCACGTATAAAAACTGTGCATTTTTACGCCATTTCGTTTGATAAAATTGTTCTGCGAATACTTTGTAATTGGCAGCTTCGTTTTCAATGCTCGATGCTCGTAACCTGTGGTGCCATCTAGTGCAATAACGCTCTACTGCTACAGCGCTCGCAAGCTTTACTATGACTATTGTTGCTGACAGATGGCGCTACGCGTCTCTTATGAGTATAATTCTCTTGTTTATAAACATTTCGCTGATCTTAAAAAGTTTATAGTTTATGTAACTGTTACATCATAGGGGTCCTTAAAACACGAGTGTCTTTTTATGAAACTAGGCGTAGCAGAGTTTTACTTCTGACTAGAATTTTTTAGGCAACCCACTTGCAATATATTTATTATAATAATAATAATAATCCCAGCCTATATACGTCCCACTGCTGGGCACAGGCCTCCTCTCAGAATATATTTATTAACATATTTAATTTAATAGAATACTTTTCATCCATTAACCAGTTCGGTGAAGGTCGTTACTATTACGAGTGAGTGTCCGGATTTACGTGGTTCCCGAATACCTTCAGAGTAGCGCCAGAGTAGTGACTGAAATAATTTAGCATAATATACAATATTAAAGTAAATGCTGTCGGAAAACATGGACGGTGATTGAATTATCGTGATCTTTAAAAAATGTTATTGATTGAGTTGCATTTATCGTTATATCGTTAGTCCTTGCCGTGTCCAGTTTAAGAATAGGACCCATCTCTCCTCGTGGGTGTTATACAAGGCAACTAAGTGTCAAAATATATGAAACTGTCAAGCTTAGATTAGGTATAATGATTGAATCTAGTGTAGCATGTGTTGCTCTAATAATGAACTCTGATTAAGTTCGAAATGCATCGCGTAGTTTAGTGATAGTTGAGTTGGTGTGTGTATGTATGTGTGTGTGTGCGTGTGTATGTTCTTACAGCGTAGGGCGGAGGAGCTGCATGAACGCATAGATGTAGCTATTGTAAGGTCTCGGGAGAGCAAAGTAATTGTTTGTAAAGTAGCTATTTGTAATCAAAATATAGCCATTTGGTATACAACAAAAAAGTTAGATAAGCACCTACTTACCGCCTAACCTTGTTCAAAAAGCTGGCAACAGCGAACTTTAAAACAACAAGTCCGGGGATTAAATAAAATAAGCGGATATTTATGACATTGTTACCTTAGAAACTTGACTAAAATAGCCATAACCGAGCTTCATGTTTCATTCAATTTTCCCTAACTTTGAGCCTATTAAAAGTTTTCACTGCTATAATATTGTTTAAAACAATAAACGCCCTGCCATTGTTATTTTGTGCAAATTATTTATTATCGTAATAGGGATTAAATTGGTTTAAGTATTAATCACGTAAGTCGATTTGGATCAGCTTAGCGCGGTTTAATTAAATTTTCTTCTAACTATGCTTTAATTTCATCATAACCGCACTAAATACCCAGCACAAAGCGGGACTTTTCTGCTCTAGAGCAAAAAAATGTATGAAAATCCAAAGAGGTAACACAAGTATTTTTGCTTTAAAATTAGCCTGCATAGTATAAAAAAAATCTAGTGTTAGGTTGGTCAACCTGACGGTCTTATGAAATTTGATAGATTACGTACAAAAAATTGTTGCTACCAATCCTACCAAAAACAATAAGTAGCCGTATTTAAAAAAAAAATTGTGTGTTTGGTTGGCCAATCTGGCGCCCAACCGAAATTTGACAGATCGCGGGTAAAAATATCTGCTACTAACCCTGCAAAAAAAGTAAAAAATAAAAAAAAAAACAAATTGGGAACCTTGCGAATTTTCCGTGGTCATTTTTTGAGAGTGCGAATGTAAACTTACAAAAATGGAATCATCGAGTGCTAGTGACATTTCTTTCCTATTTAGCATTTGTACCTAGTGCCATACGAAGACGCATGCCTATCCAATGACGTAATAAGACCACGGCACGCGTCATCGTGAATGACTCTACCTTTTTTTTTATGGTATAGGGGGCAAACGAGCAGGCGGATCGCCTGATGGTAAGCGATTACCGTCGCCCATGGACACCTGCAACACCAGAAGAGTCACAAGTGCGTTGCCGGCCTTAAGGTAGGAGTACGCTCTTTTCTTGAAAACTTGAAGGTCATATCGGTCCGGGAATACCGCAGGCGATAGTTCATTCCAGCGAGTTTTGCTGTGCGAGGCAGGAAATTTCTGGAAAAACGCACAGTAGAGGACCGCCAACCATCTAAATGGTGAGGAAGGAAATGTTGTCGCGTAGGTCGGTGGCGAAAGGATGCGGCAGGGATCAACCCGAATAACTCCTCGGAGCACTCCCCGTTGTACATGCGATAGAGGATGCACAGTGAAGCTACATCTCTACGCAGCGCCAAAGAGTCAAGTCGATCAGAAACTCGTTGGCAGCCGACTATTCGAGTCGCTCTCCGTTGTATACGGTCCAGAGGGAGAAGCTGGTACTGGGGAGCCCCTGCCCACAGATGAGAGCAGTATTCTATATGTGGGCGAACCTGCGCCTTATAAAGCTGGAGGCGGTGGGCCGAAGTAATAGTAGGTATGGCATGAGTTTTTTTTTGTCTACTATTCAAACTCAAACTCAAACTCACAACATTTATTTACAAGAAAAACACACTACATCACAACAAAAACACAGTAAAAACATAAATAGGAGAATAGGATTCCTGTAATAGTTGAAAGAAAAGCAGATTATGCACCTCGCATTAAGTAATTTATATTGCCCTCGTGCTTTTTAAAGCGTGCTTTCCAAATCGGCACTCGGTGCAATAATAAATAACTTTCTGCTTGGTGCAACAATCTACTATTATGTTTTCGTTTTTTCTTGGGGTCAGTACCCAAATAGGTTCGTCAGTAGCAGCTCTGCTTTCATTAGTCCGTCATAGGGATGTCACTTTTGAACCGCGATAGGACACTTTATTATAATATTACGCTACGAGCGTGCTTGCATGCGTGCGTGCGTGAGTGCGTACTCGTATGTGTGCGTGTGTGTGTGTCTGTATATTATGTATTCTGTATATATGTATATAGCCACTAAATTTAACGATAAATTTTATTATGATACGGGACCAAAGGAAATCTTTGAATGCACTTTTGTTTCTCTTTAAAAATAAAATAATGTCTCAAGTAAAATGACCTAACCAAAAGGATTTTATGAGGCAGAAATAAGATAATGTGTACATTTTATTTTCTGTCTGTTACGTTTAGGTTAGTCAAACAAACCCTACTATCTGGTGAAATATTTCGGATTTATGTTAAATTACCTTGCATGTCAATAGTTGAATCTCCAACAGTCAATCGGAAAAGTTTCTAGTACTATAGTAGTTTATATACATTTTGGCGTATGTATGTCGGTGGCCGATCGTAAAATCCGCCAAATCACGAGATTCCTAGGCATATCGTGAAATAAAAGCACCATTTCATGTGCCTGAGAAAGTACGGCAGGCATATCACGCATGTGCCTGAAAAACAATAAGGCAGATTTTTCTTTTTTCAATGCATTCGTCGATACGCCCGGTCGCTACTCCGGGCGTATCGTGATATGCCGAAAAAAGAAAAATTTAGATACAACGAGCGAAGCGAGGAGTGGTTAATATGAATTGTGATCACAACGCACGAGCCGAGCGAGCGAAGCGAGCGTGCCGCGGCAGTGGCCGGCGAAGTGCCAGAACTGATAGATATGGCGGCATTTCATAATATGCCTAGGAATTTCATGATCTGCTTAAACTGGCCAAATCATAAATACGTTACGATAGTAGTAACGTATAATATCATTGGCCCAAATCATGAAATGGCGGCGTTTCATGATATGATTAGGAATTTCATGATCTGCCTAAACGTCACTAGACAAATCGTTGAACGGTGAGTTTTAAACGATATGGCGGATGTCCCTTAGCCAATTCATGAAATGGCGCCATTTCACGATATGCCTAGGAATTTCGTGATCTGGCGGATTTTACGATCGCGGCCGCTGACATATAAATACAAAAAGGGAAAGAGTAATGCTTCCGCATTTCACGCTCGTATGAGATTGATGTTTAACTATCCTGTTAAGTCTGGAGTAACGTTTCAAACCTTAGCCATCTGTTTGTCTAGACAACCACCGAGACAGTTAAACAGACGTTAAACATATCCGCGAATTCTCGCTGCTTGGATCATTTGTCATCTTGGTTTTCCTTGTATATTTGTGTCCGCACATGTGAGGCATAAGCTCGACCTTACATTAGTGTGAGTGACAGGCAAATCGCCAGTGGTAACGGCAATTGTTTTGTGTGGGTGCACACAGATTGAATACAGTGGGATTCCGTTTGTAAAGTGAGACAATACAACAATACAATACAATAACTCTTTATTGCACACCAACACAGAGCAAGCAGTACAGAAAAACAGGTATATACACAGAGACTTTCTGAGGTAAGCAATAGGCGGCCTTATTGCTAGTGGGGCATCGTTAGTGATGTATGTTTCACTGAGCTAACGTGCAGTCTACAGTTTTGTTGTGCAATGAGTCGGATATTAATTAACCCTTGTCCATCATCTATTTTTAATGTTACGAGTACTACAGGGAAGTATACAGAATGTGGGGCTAAGGAGCTCTTTGCTTGCTTGCCTAACACTAAAATATTCTGACTGCTTTTAAGAAAGATTTACTTTTTGCCAAGTTTCTTGCGGCATATTCTTTCTTGTAGCAATAATAATCTATCCGGATTCGTTGGTGCATTTAAATTACAACATGTACCTAAGGGAATTTTTGCCGGCCTTTTTGCAAAATTAACGTTTTGTTTAGATTTTACTTAACCTAACGACAAATTAACCAAACTATGATAATTCTATTGAATAATTTCATTCCTGATCCTCCATAGAACGTTCTTACAATAAGTTTTATAATGAACTCCCTTGTCAAGCAATGAGATGCCACTATGACTATGACTATTTCAGTGAAAAGCTCCACAATCGTTCACGATGTTGATTCGTTAAAAGAAAAGTTGTGAATATTATTGTAATTTCTAGACATGACTTTCCTACCCTTTCTTCACGCCGCGTATTTAGCATACCTCTGCCATCAATCAGATCTAGCTTCGCCAGACATATGCCTCCTTACTCCCAAGTAAATGTTTACAACAAAATATGCAAAAAAATTAAAAACCCCAAAGACTTATCTGCTACCAAACTAAAGAGTGCTATAGAAGAGCATCTAGCCAAACTGAATTACCAAGATACGGAAGATCTCCTTAAAGCCTGCAATTAAACGCCCAACACACACACACACACACACACACACACACACACACACACACACACACACACACACACTTCAGAGTATTTACTAGAGTATTTACTCTTACCGTTTTGTAATTTTGTTTTGTTGTAATTTTGTAATTTAAGACATCCTTCTGGCACTCGAGATACAGACCCAGAGTCTAGTACGAAGGCCGTAGAAAAGTCAAATGTATTGTTTTTTATTCAACTGTGTTATTTTGTATTTTTTTGTGGACAATGTAACTTTATTACTAAATAAAATTATTCTTATTCTTATTCTTATTAGTAGTCAGTAACAATTTTTTTACAAGTATTAAGTTCGTAAGTATTTATTCCATCCCATCGTCAACCAATCGCCGTAGATTGCACAAGTGCAATTTATCCGTCGCAATCCGTCTTTCCCTACTGCTTCTGTTATAAACTCCAACTTTTACGATTCACACCCAATTAGCTCTTGCAGTTCCGTTACCAAGTTACAGCGGATGAAAACAATAACCAGACAAGAAACTATAGCAATTAGTTGTCGTCAATCTCAATCGGAGTTTGGGCTCGGTGTGGATACCCATCTCAGCATGACCTGAAATATAACTTATTTATTCACTATATCACGGTGAGATCAACTTTCGTTACGTACCTACTCGAAAATAGATTGGTATTGGGAAGGATTTGGTTTATCTATTTATTAGTTAGGTACATTACATAATGTGGTGGCCTAGTGCCTTGACCTATCGCCTCTGAAGTAGAGGATTGTGGGTTCAAACCCCGGCTTGCACCTCTGAGTTTTTCGAACTTCATGTGCGGAATTTTATTACATTTCAAATTTACCACGAGCTTTACGGTGAAGGAAAACATCGTGAGGAAACCTGCACAAACCTGCGAAGCAATTCAATAAGTTCCCAATCCGCACTGGGCCCGCGTGGGAACTACGGCCGAAACCCTCTCATTCTGCGAGGAGGCCTGTGCCCAGCAGTGGGACGTATATAGGCTGGGATGATGATTATGATGACATACTGTAAAATACAGCACAATTTAAATATTTTTTTTTTTGGTTATTCTTACAAGAATAACATGAGAATGTCTACAACACAATATTACAATAAAATGGTACACAGCATTCATGCACACCATAATTAATTACTCTTTGCTTGGTTTGTCACAAAATGAGCATATTCATAGCAGAGGATAGATTCTGGAATAAATAATAGTGTAAATTGAAAATACAAACTGAAATTAAATATAGATGCAAAAAAGTAAAAAAGTTAAAAAAAAATTTGGAATTGAAATACAAAAAAAAAATCTTAAATATGTATTAATGTCGTAACAGGCGACAAAGGATTAAGGTAACAGGTTAAGGTGTACCATAGGCGACAGGCTAGCAACCTGTCAGTATTGTACCGTTTTTGTCAAACTTTTTAAAACCTATGCGTGTGCGTGTGCGTGTGCGTGTGCGTGTGCGTGCGCGTGTGTGTGCGTGTGTGTGTGTGTGTGTGTGTGTGTGTGTGTGTGTGTGTGTGTGTGTGTGTGTGTGTGATGAAAATAATATTCATTTAGTACAAAGGAAGTACTGTTCTACTTAATGGTGTAGATGATAAAAGCTATTTCTAACCGGGTAGGCACTTAGAAGCAGGACTAGGGAGAGAAAGGGACGAAGATATTTTTTGTCTATAATATTGAAAAAACAGCCAAGTGCGAGTCCGAAAGTTTTTGTCTGTAGTTCGGAATCCTACTTATCTAAATTGTACGAAAGACTATTTTGAAAGAAAAAAAAACCGTTTCATTAATAATGCTGGTATTTGATAGCATACACTTACGTAATAATTAAAATTATTATCAAATCTAAAGTTTTACTTTAGTTTAGTTTAAGTTTAGTTTAAGAAGTGAAAAAATATTCGGTTCATTTTTTTTTAAAAAGCTGACAGTTCTCCTTTGATAGCCTTTGATATTTTTAAAGTTATAGTGTTTTTTCTACTAAACGAATTATAAACATAGTTTTGTTTGTTTGCACTCTTTATTGTAGGTACAGAAGGAAAAACAAAAAGGTTACACATAAAAATGAATGAATTGTTAAGTACAAAGGCAGACTTATCCCTGAAGGGATCTCTGCCAGTCAACCTTTAGTCAGTAGTCTTTCATAAATCCGTTTTGCTGTTTGGGTGGGTACCTACCATTAGAAACAATTAAAATATTTTTAGAACATTTCTATGGCTTTGGGTCAATAAATATAACGAAACCAATAACAGCTTAAGAGCTATTTGGCATTACAATCTGTGTGACGGACGCCGGACGAACATGTGAGTGACAGCAATAGGGTTCCGTTTGGTACGGAACCATAAAAATACCGCTAACTAAAACGGGACTCAACCGCGACCACTTGGAAGCGTATAAAATGTTTCTCAGTTGTGGTCTGGCGAAATACAGCGAAATCGCAGAAGTTAAAGACGACTGTTGTGGTTTTATCATCAATTTATCCGGTCTGGGATAGGCGCGTTTCGGCCGGCTAGCACACGCGTGCACTCCAACATGTCGTTTGTCATCCGAGACGACTGTCTGACGGATTTCAATTATCCGTCGCTCCCGGACAAACGGCTGAGCCCGACTCCGTTTCATAGTTGTACCGTTATGTTACCGAATAATATGCGGTTCATCGCTTACTAGATACTTTCAATCCACTGTTTTGCTTTTGTGGGAAATAAAGATATTCCTATCCAAATCCTTCACCTCTATGATACTCACAATGTATTTATAACGTCACTAAATTTAAAAAAAGGTCGTACCTCAAAATCGAGGGTGTGTAATGTTCGTCATAACAACGATTTGAGAATTTTCATTTCTCATAACACAAATATCAGAATTTCAATCTGTCGAAATATTGAGCTCGTATAAAAACAATATGCATATAAACAAATTGCCGAATTTCTCAAATCATAATATCAATTCGCATAATTGTCTTGTGCATATTTAAGGTACTGAATAATAATCATGCAGCATAATAATCAAAGTTCATAATATAAACAATTTTTATACAAACATCGAGAATAATACAAACACAACAATGATAACAGCAATATTATCCGAGCTGCTATAAAAAATACTTAACATCGAAGCCTAACCTATCCGAGTCGTTTCGTAAATTTAACTATGCGACAAAAAATATTTCACTTGGTAAAAATATGATACATGATATTATACCGACTAATCATTATTCTAAATGTTGTTATAGATTTAAGTCATTATATTGAATAACCGAATATTCAAATGAAATTATTGAATATAGGCATTATAGCAATTGTTGTTATGACTATTGAATGTTATATTATTTAAAGCTTATGCTCGGTAAAAATATGAAATCCGTTTTTATGCTAAATGAATATTATGATTTTTGAACGTAGTAAAATGAAATTATGCTAAAAGTTTGTATGACGATTGAACGGCACCCCAAAATCGTTATTTTTTCTGAGTGAATTTTCAAGGGTCAATTTTATTCAAAGTAGTGAAGATTTGTTCTCAAACAAAAACTTTCACTCTACGCTGCTATTAAAGCTACTGAACAACAAATAATAATATAAAATGAACATAAGGGATTCCCCATACTAGAAAAGTTTTTTGCTCTGTCATCCAATTTGCTCCAAAACTTCTAAACTGTTCGAGTTTGAAATGGATAATACACATTATGTATGTAGATGCATGGCTTAAAACATTTGAAGATATACGAGTAAATGGGAAAATTAAAAGAAAAAATGCAAACTATTTATAACGTGTTCCCCATATGTCCGAAAAAATAGTTCTATACCCTGTTACAGAAACACCTATAAGCAGTCAATGGTATTTAAATAAAGTAACAAATAAAACTTCCGTAACATCGTGGAACCCACTCCACTCGAGTTTAACAAGCATGCTTTTATATTTGAAATTAGAAAGCTCCCAAAAACTTGGATAGGTTTATGCTCATGGCATTTATGTCATTGACAAATAGGATAAAGTGCCGAAGCGAGTTTCCGCTGCATCGGTCCCCAACAGAACGGCGTTTTCATCTGAGATAAATTCTGTAATTTGTTGCAAGGGACAGAACGTTACAAAGTGGTCAATTCTTGAACATCAGAGTTTGGTGTAGAGATCAAAATTGTTTCTTTTTAAACTAGGTCTCATTAATCTCGTGTTTGGGGAATTCTGTAACTCGTTTCTTTCTCGTGTATTTTTCATAGGTACATATTATATGAAAATTAGCTATGAAAGTAAACTGTTTTTTTAACGGACTTCAAAAAAAAGGAGGAGGTTATCAATTCGGTTGTATTTTTTTTAAATATGTATAAAGACAATTATTGTACCTGTTTTTACTTCAAATGCAACGCCTTCTACCGCATCTACCGTCTCTTTTAATCTAGGTATGTATACTTCTTTATTAAAGTTATGTCACTTCACTCCACATAAACTTCTTTACTTACGTACGCTATGTTTACTTTATTAGGTACGAGTATGTCTTAAATACTATGTTTAAAGTATGATTGTTTTTTGCCTAAATAAATAAATAAAAAAAACAAAAAAACAAAAAAAAACGTAAGTAATAAGACGCAAGCTTATCTTTGAACTATAAATATGCCAGCTTTTTTGAGATGGGGGGTTATATACAGGCATAGTAAAACATAGTAACCTAACCATAGACAGCCATGGTAGCTTAGTGGTTTGACCTAAAGCCTCTTAAGCGGAGGGTCGTGGATTCGAGCCCAGGCTCGCACCTAAGAGTATATTACCTATTTTTATTGATTGATTGTTTGAGGGATTTATGTGAGAAATTACGTATACATTAGTAATTTATCATGAGTTTTTCGGAAAGAAAAACTGAGCTCACTCTGAGAGGAGACCTAGTCTAGGGTGAATGAGCATTTACTAGGCAAGTGTGAGTTTCCATCAAGCGCGATTTTGGCCAAACGTAAGCCTATATTGTATAAAAAAAAACTATACCTAGCCGAGGGATACATAATATACCGCGATGACCTTAGAAACATTTACACTCAAAAAGAAAAAAAAAACAACAACTCTGTGTAAGTACCACGTACTCGTAAGTACCTACACCACTTTTATCTAGAAAATGCCTCACCAAACAAAAGTCAGAAACGAACTGATTTCCCCTAAAAGCATTCCATTATACGTAAAACAGCGAATTATACGTATCTCACTGGCGCTAGGCGACTGTCGATATTCGACGTGTCTTGATGGCTTCTGAAAGTTATTTAGTACCGACGTTACCCCGAAACACAAATCCATGGGATTAAAGTTTATTATGTTTTTGAGCCAAGCCCGCGTTAACGCACCGTCGGAACATTATTGCAGCTGGCTCCGCATCAAACAGACGTTTGTGTTTTACACAACATCTCGTAAAAAGAACATTAGTCTGTCCCAATTTTCGCCACTCTACGTAATTTTGTAATGCGTTGAACAAGCGTTTTATTTGTTATGGTCTGTCTGATGCAGGAGAAGCTAATAATAATAATAATAGCTTTGATTTTAAGACAACATAGGTCCATTAAAACAAAATTTAATTAAAATTATCTATTATAATGGACTGTATGTCTAGCTTCTACGTGTAACCAAAAAAAATCCCGTGGTAACACAGTAGTTTACCCATAGACTTTTAGGCAGCGGGCCGTGGGGTATTTTCAATACTTTTGGTTTTTGGTGGTATATTGATTTGGACGTTAATTCGGAGCTCCATATCAATGAACTTGGATATCAAGTATTTGAGCTCTTACTATAAGAAAAGAAGTTCAAAGAATTGGTTTTAAATAGGTCAATTAAGTAACACAAATAGATAAAGGAATTAAGAATAACTAATAGTGTAATTTGGCAGTCTAGATAGTCAGACGGTGTTTTTTTAAACAGCGATAAAGCATGGACGGATTTGATTAACACATTGTTATTCTGGACGTGCCGAATTATCCACTATTTTTTTTTACCACTGAGTTAATAGCAGTATTCAAATAGAGCTCAGCTGGTGTATGTAGTAGATTACAGTATTTCAACTTATTCTAACTTGTAGGTTCAGTCACCTGTACGAGTATTAGTAGGTAGGTATCTGCCTCAGCGGAGCGTGCAAAAATATCTGTCTTACCGGCCATAGAAATAGAACTGTGCCGAAATATCGAGCTTCGTTAAAATTAAGGTACGCGGAACAAAACCCGAATTGAATTCATAAATTAATTAGTAATAAACGCGATAGTCTAAAATATTGCATAGAAATAGAGTTGTATCAGATATTTCGATGGGCCCTAAGTATAAGGGCTTAAGTGTAAAATCCTTACTTTACAGGACGGGCTTTCAAAGTCAAAAACTGTCGTAACTCAGAGATGGTGTATCCGAGAATTCTAAAATTTGGCACACTAGCTAATAGTACTCTGTCCTTCAACCACAACGAATACATTTTAATAAAATATTTTTTCATTAAAAGTTATGGTACATACGCCCATATACGTGAATTTCCGGGAAATAAACTTGTGTTCAAAAAGACAGTAAAAAGATCTATTCATATACGCGTTCACTTTAAAATCTTTGGTAAAAAATACGTTACCCAAGATACTTGGAGAAATTAAAAAAAAGTAATACAATATCATTACGATGTAAGTAATATCGGGGTAGTGGCGTTCCGCTTGACGTACAACACAGAGTACATATATAAACGCACAAGGACCTAAATGGCAGTTATGCCCACAGATTAAAAAAAACCGCCCCGGGATTTACCGCGTAAAAGTGTCAAACGCTTTATTGTGTCAGATATCGATGCTGGTGACTGGTTGTCAATTTTTGTGTAATTAATTTATCTGCCAAATGATGTCCTTTTGTCATTAATAAGGAAGCTTTGTAATGAGCACACGTGAAATGCCAGTGTTGCCATGCGTGGCGCGGATGACGCGGGAAAACGACTGTCGTTTGTCAGTAGATGTGAAAGAAGTTTTTTTGCCTCAGTTAAGTCTCAAGAACTGTTTCATGTTTATTTATCATCAACTAGGCTTTTTATAAAATATAAGTTATGTGAATTTTAATGATGACATTATTAGGGTTTTTAGTGAAAGCGTGCAATACTGTTTTAGTTTTGTATGTTTTTGGTTTTGTATTGACTAGGTGGGTATTACAGTAGTAGACTATTGCTAGTTCTCCAAAATGCTGTAATTTATTTTATTTATTTGACCTTTTTGGTTATCTTTTTGGCCATTATGTATCTATCTTTCATTTTGTAGCTATGTATATAATATCCACAGCATCGCATTTGCATCATCTTAATCTCATCTATCTCTATTATAATATAAAAATAAAATGAATTTACAGTTATGAACTTGAAATTTAAATGGCCCATATACTCCATCCAGCACTGGTATTAACGAACGACAACATATGTACATACGAGCGGGTATTACAGGAACAAGTAGAACAATCCGTCGAGAGGAGACGGTGAGAGCACGGATTAGCTACCAATTACACACCTCTCAGCTAGCTTTGTGCCGTATACATAACGCGGTTGGCTGCCTTCTGTTTGTGAGCACGATCTCTGCTATTTGAGTAGCGCTTTTTCGTTGAAACAAGCGCCTTTTAACTTCAAGTATTTCGACAAAGATGATGCTGATATTCAAACATGAACATGTGAACAGTGTGCCTAATGGGCTAAGTGGCTTTAAAAATCTAATTACAATGGACACGTATTTTGTCCGAACTTTGATGCGGTTTATCTGGGTCTACATCGACTGGTCGAAAATTGTTAGTCATGTTTGACGTAACTCTTTTTTTCTCTGAAACCAATTTTTTTTCTGAATTGTTATAAAACAAACCTAATCTAACCTATAGAGATCTACACTACAGGTGACCATTTAAAATTCTATGAAAAATGTACGGTTTCAGCTGGAAAAAAATTATGACTAACAATAATTATGACAAACATAACATTATGACTTATAAAATTATGGCAGTTAAAAGGATCCCGGTTCATCTTTGTCATATAGTATTTGATTGACAAAAGAATACTTACGTGTCCAATATTTTCTGATAATCTGACTGAAGGATTATATATAGTTAATCCTCCTCCTCTCCTAATGTACTATTATTACCAGGAACCTACCCTATTATTACGTTGGATTTAGGTACTTTTAATTCAGCTATTCGCCTAGATAAGGACGTTTGTTTTATCTATTTATTTATTCTGGAGAACCAACAGCTTAAAACATACAGATTAAAAATAACAATAGATACAGAAAGCCAAACAAATCAAACAACACTTATTTATCTGTGCTTGGAAATCATGTTCCTGCTGGTAAGGTCTTTTTAGTTCGTAATAAAATAAGTATTGTGTAGCTTTCACTAAGTACCCATGCCAAATTTCAGAAAAAAATAGATGCAATATAGAACACCTTACACTGATGTACTTCCTTTTAACTGTCATGCACGTAGGTACATACATGTCGTATTTTTGTATCTGTGCGAATCAAGTGATTTTTTAATCTTTTTTGCTTTCTTCCTAAATCTATTATTCTTGCCGCTGTACGAAACAGCTGCTAACAAAGATCAAAGGCAATGAAATAACTTAATAAAACAGGTAAACCACAAAGCGGGGTTTGATTAGTTGTACATAATGTGCATAGATTTACGGCGTGTTGTAGCTTTCTAATTGCAAGTTAATCCGAGCTTAGAAGATAAGTCCTCTTGAAGCGCGCTACGACGCTATACCTAAGCAAAAATATAATATGTAAGTTGAATGAAGGTTAGTGTAAAATATATTAAAAGCGAGGTTCAAAGTGCAGTAAACGGTGAAAGGTTAGAAAAGTAACGGTAATGTTCTAATTTCTTAATTTCATTGAACAAATTTCATGTTCTGATTACGACATTTCTTTAATGTTATCGCCGTCATTTGTATAGACCGACCTATAAGTGCTAGTCGCGTACCGAGAGTTTCGTAAAAATTATAGGTGTCTATAAATATCCAGTGTAAGCAGAGCCCTATTCCTAAGCAAAAAGTATGCAATATGAGGTCATTTTAGATTGATAATTAACATGGACAGGCAGGCAAAAAAAAAAGATTTCAGTTTTTTTTTACCGATTGTAATATGATAGCTAGCTACCTTCCTGAAAAAATTTTAAGTTTTAAGTTTCAAACTTTATTGGGTTTTGGTTCCCTGGTATGGAAATACTTTTTTATGAGTATAACTTTTGGTTTTATTGATTTAGACGGCGGCAGCGAACGGACATACGACGTAGAAATACGTACGTGTATTCGTAATAGTTCAAGTACTTCGTAGTTTACATTTTCACAGTATTCAGATGTGGAATACGAGTACTGATAACAACTCAGAGGCACGGAATGCGAGCGTACCGCGTTCAATTTCTTCGACGCAGATCAATGTCTAGATTAGTGCTCAGGGCTCATGGAGTACCTGGTTGATATTCGCTTTGACGCTTAGCCGCTGGGTTTCAATTTCGCAAGCATTCAATCTGCAACTCTGTTACATGTTGTAAACGGAATCGAATACTCCGACTTTTTTTACCCGACTGTCTAAAAGAGGGTTATTGCTGTGTGTTAGTTTCTTTTTCCTAAATTATACCGAGGGTGAGAAAAGGCATTCTAAAAATTTCTAAGTAATTCGTCAATTAAGTTATGACAGAAAAGATTGGACGTATTTTTCTTTTGTCAATTAAAAAAGCCGTGGTGGCCGAGTGGTTTGACCTATGGCCTCTTAATCAGAGGATCGTGGGTTCAAACCCCAGATCCCACCTCTGAGTTTTTCGAAATTCATGTGCGAAATTACATTTGAAGCAATTCAATGGTGCGTGTGAAGTTCCCAATCCGCACTGGGCCCGCGTGGGAACTACGGCCCAATCCCTCTCATTGAGAGGAGGCCTGTGCACAGCAGTGGGACGTTTATAGGCTGGGATGATGATGAATTTAAAAAAAAAGATAATGAAGATGTTGCCAGTGAAAGTTCTGTGTGACGTCACGCCGTGCGACTCTTTTAGCAGTGCATGACATCACGGGCTTCTAGTCCAAATCGTGACATGCGGTTCGAGCGTGAAGCGGTAACAGTCATTCAGACACTTTTGGCATTTAAAATACTAAATAGTATGGATTTTTCATTATTTTCCGTAATATGTCTGTTACATTTTATAAGACTGTATGTAAGCTTTCATGTATGATTTAAACGTATTTGTGTTGATAGAACATGAAAATCTGAACAGGGTTTACATTGTTGACGAAGATGCTCTTAAAAGCGTGCTAAAAAGTAGACAAGAGCGTAGGAAGAGGCTTAGAGTGCACTTCGATCACGATAAAAGAACGCTAAACTGAACCGTGTTAATGTTACTAAATTGTTCGTCTGTCTGTATTACAAGAACTGTAATAGATAAACAGCTGAAATTAGTATAAAATGTATTGTTTCTATTTCCACTACAACAACAATACGAGTAAATAGGTAATTAAATTAAAATTAAATTAATAATCAAGAGAATCCCTACCAGCATAAATGAGACCTCACTGCGTAAGTACATTTTGCTTAGAAGCATAGCTCCATTGACAATGGCTTACTATAAATCTCGTCGTTTATAGTATAATATTTTGACACACCGACAGCACGAAACCCTCGTTGCGTCAGTCTACCTTGCACAACAATACAATAACAACAATATGAGTAAATAGGTAATTAAATTAAAATTAAATTAATAATCAAGAGAATCCCTACCAACATAAATGAGACCTCACTGCGTAAGTACATTTTGCTTAGAAGCATAGCTCCATTGACAATGGCTTTACTATAAATATCGCCGTTTATAGTAAATTATTTTGACACACCGACAGCACGGAACCCTCGTTGCGCCAGTCTACCTCGCACTTGCGGTTTTTACTATAATCCTGTCCCTTTGACAAATAAATAAAGGTATTTACATACATCACATTTGAAAATATACACCTCGCCCCGCTACCGTAGCAACGGGATGACGTGATTGGTCGCTGCTCCTTCGCTTCGCTCGCTGCCGTTCTGTAAAGCTCGTATACACGAGATGTCCACGTATTTCGGCATTATTGCAAGCGGGGTACTGGCACGTCTAGTTATTCAGGGGCAAAGCAAACATCTTCCTGGCTTTAATCCAGAGGGCCAAGTTCGCGAGTTAAAGTGTGTAAACTGGATGGCGCATGGTCGGAATAAGTTTTTGGTAAAAATGTCATTTTTGATACAAGCTTTTTTTGCTGACTGTACTTTTTGTTGACTCTTATTGTATTGTCACCCAAACTACATTTGCATACCAAATTTCAAGTCGATACCATTAACCGTTAAAGAATTCCGTTATGTGGAGACGATCCTGGTCGGACTACCAGGATGTCACTACTAGATTATTGCAAGATTTGATTACTGACAGACAGACAGAGCAACGGGACAGATGAAACTAAATAAAAAGTAAAAGGCTTATCCATTTACTTATCCATGTAAAAAAGTTTGCCTACTTATCCGCGGCTTCACTTGTGTCGACCATTTTAAATCCATTAAATTTGAATTTCAGGATCTCACTAAATTCCTATTTCATTACCGTTGTTATCAAGAATGCCGTCTCGTGTTAAAGTTGAAAAGTCCAATAAAAATTACAAAAAACGCGTCATTCTTTGTGTAATTTTGAACATGAAACTACCGTGAGACTCACTCATATTAAATGATATTGTAACGGATAACTCACGTCTTAAACCGAGTTTAGCTCGACATGTTTCGGGCTATTTCGTAGCCCTTCTTCTCAGGACGTGAGTTATCCGTTACATTATCATTTAATATTCTTTGTGTACATCGCAAAATAAATATTTTTGCAAATTTCAAGATTCTAGGTATAAAGGGTTGAGCTGAACGTTGGTAGTCAGTCAGCCAATCAGTCAGAACTTTTAATTTTTACATCTATCTATAAATAAGTATCCAATAATTTGGTTAGCTGCAACCAACCAGATGAATTAGTACCTAGTCTAGCGCCATGAAGTGGGTTATGTACTGTATATTATTTACACATGGTACGGGTATAAAAATTTGGGAGAAATTAATTGCAGTGATATTAAGTACTCATTCCATGAAATCTTAGTACCTTTTAATATAAAGCTGGGAGCTTCGTGTAATAAGATTTCTTGGTATCGATAATTTTGTTTCTTTTATGATTTCCTGCGCTAACTCTTCTAAAAATTTACATCCGTGTTATTGCCTTTCTTGCAATTAGTTTCTGCTCAAAGCACGTCTGCCGCAGACCGAACTCTATGATCCAAGCTAAGCCAACGGAAAACAGATCCGGCAAATTTGAATACAGTCCGCAAAGTAAAAGGAATCATTCGGTCTCCTTTTATGGCGTATTAACCGGCTGAATTGTTAAATTATGAACTGAAAACAATAACTTTGCCGACGCCTTATGATTGCATATGGTAGCATGGTGAAATGATTTCGAGCTACGGTTGAGCTTGAAAAGTGTCAGTGTAGTGTGGTGGTGGTAGTTGGGTTTGTGTGATTTGTGTGTGTTCTTACAATGTGGAGGAGCTGCATGAACACACATATGTTGCATAGACGTAGCTATCGTAATTTTACGGGTGAGAAAAGTAATCGTTTTTAGTTCATTCAAAGTGAAAGTTAAAGTCAAAATATCTTTATTCAATTTAGGCTATAACAAGCATTCATAATATGGACATCCACAAAGTGTAACGCCTGATTCAATAAATTGTGCAAAATTCTGAGTTGTTTCGGTTCTCGATGGAATGTTTGGAACGTCATTTTTACTCAAGAATGGTACGTGAAGCAGTTGAAATAAAAAAGCATAAGAATTTCAACCGGGACGATGGGTATAAACTTTCATCTTCGTGGAATCCTGTTATTAATAAGTGTCGGCGTCGGGATGAATGTTCGGAGGGACGATCGGACGTCGTTAGTGTTGTGTGTCGGTGTGATAGGGTGACTAATAAAAGTGACCAAGTGCGGGTAGTTCGTGATACGAGTGCCGGTACTATTAGTGATCAAGTGCGGGTAGTTCGAAGAACTCGCGCTGCTAGGCAGACTTGACACCCCACACTTCAGTCTACTCGTGACCACGGCAACTGTAACGTAGCCGAAACGTCGAGGTAAATATTACTCGTGAAAAAATAGCGTGATAAGTCCCGTCATGGTATTTTGACTAGGAATGTTTGGACTTTGGATTCAGTGGATACTTATCTCAAAGATTTCGACAGTAGCAAAACTTTGAGATATAAATTGATAAAAATATTAAGAACCCACTAAATAACTGTGGCATTGTAATAACTCAACTCCCACCGGCCTGCGCAGATTTTTTACGCAGAAATAAAAGATGTCGCGGGCAACAGCTATAATAACTATGAATGAAAAAAAATATGTGTGTGCGCGTGCGTATGTAAATATCATGAACATGCGAAAATATTTATTATAATTTATTTCACCGTATTTCAAAAAATACAAAAATATTTAAAAAATATATCTGAATTTGCCAAAACTACCACAGAATGGATATGTTTCCTTTGCCTTTTTCACCAGAAAAAGGAGCTGTCATAATTTTGGCAACGTCTACGTCAGATTTACGTGATCTTTTTTTTTAATAGAGACTAGACAAAAGTAATGGATTTATTGTGTGGTAGTTTTGGAGTTATGCAGGTGGTAGGACCTTGTGCAAGGTCCGCCCGGATTGCTACCACCATCTTGCTCGCTAATCCTGCCGTAAAGCAGCAGTGCTTGCACTGTTGTGTTTCGGCGTGGGGAGTGAGACAGCCGGCGAAATTACTGGCACTTGAGGTATCCCATCTTAGGCCTCTAGGTTGGCAACGCATCTGCAATCCCCCTGGTGTTGCAGGTGTCTATGGGCGGTGGTGATCTCTTACCATCAGGAGACCCACTTGCTCGTTTGCCATCCAGCCGAATAAAAAAAATGCCCTTTTAGAATAAGCACATCTTATTTTTTTTATATAAATTAATTAATAATCGAAGCGAAATATAAAAAATATCAGCGTCTTCCTCTTTCCAAACAGAATACAGGGAACGAATCAAACTATAGTCGTAGAAATATGAAATCTTGTCAATACCTATGCTGTTTATTTCCATATTCCTACGGGATTGCGTCTAAAATTAGTATTTGTCTGGTCTACATTTTAGACTAGAGTAACACTAGACGCTTTTCTGTAATAATTACGTCTTTAGAATTATTTGAATACTAGTTTTTGCCCGCGGCTTCACCTGCCTGGAATTCGGTTATTGCGCGCTGTTCCCTCGGGAACTGTGCATTTTTCCGGAATAAAAAGTAGCCTATGTCACTCTCTGGCCCATAAACTATCTCTATGCCAAAAATCACGTCGATCCGCCGCTCCGTTTCGACGTGAACGACGGACAAACATACAAACACACACTTTCGCATTTATAATATTAGTATGGATGTCATGTGTGTACCACGATGTAATTTTTGGGAATATACATGAGAATTTCAAAAAGAGCCTTACGGTGATGGTTTTTTTTTTGAGATAACCTGCACACATCTGCAAAGCAATTCAATGATGTTGCAAACTTTCCAATGCGCACTGGGCATGTATGGTAACTACATCCGAAGCCCTCTCATTCTGAGAGGAGGCCTTACCCAACAGTGGGACGTAAAGAAGCCGAGATGATGATTGGCATCTTTTTTTTGACGACCGGATGGCTAAGTGGTTAGAGAACCTGACTACGAAGCTTGAGATTCCGGGTTCGATTCCCGGCCGGGGCAGATATTTGTATGAATAATACGAATGTTCGTTCGCGGGTCTTGGATGTTTAATATGTATTTAAGTATGTATTTATCTATATAAGTATGTTTATCCGTTGCCTAAGTATCCATAGTACAAGCTTTGCTTGCTTTGGGACTAGGTCAATTGGTGTCAAGTGTCCCATGATATTTATTTATTTTATTAGTTTTGCTCTTAGGCCGGTTTGCAGGAAAAAATAAATCTAGATTTAGTAGTTAATCCAGGCTTAAGCTTGACAGTTCCATACAATTTGACACTACTAAACTGAGCTTAACGCTAACTCGAGATTTATGTGTTTCCAGCAAGTAGCCATTACGGCAAGAGCGACTATACCTCTTGAAGCGTCATTTGCACTTAAATAATCTGAATCGAAACTTTCCTTTACTTAAAAACCCAACACCAAATCAAAGGTTTCTTCCGTTACACATGCATGACACACAGGAATCACAAATGAAAGGCAGTTTTCGCCGAATTAATTCCATATTGAATGGCGAAGCGTCACAGGGGCCCAGATAAGCGCATTTTATTTCATTAGCGTAATTAAATTTGGTAAATTTACCCTAAAATTAACTGTCTGATGGAGCTTCCTTTAATACGTGGGGTTTTACAAAGAAATCGGGACTGAAGCTTGGCGCGCCTACAAAGTGTGGAGAAGTGTTTTGTTGCTATTCCGTGTGTTACCGGCAGCCGATGTTTTTAAGGGGGGTTAGAGTAACGTATTTCTGTAACTTAACCATAACATTAATTTAATTAGTAAATTAAAACTGACTTTTTTAACTTTCTATCAAAATTGTAATTGCCAGCTCAATGTACAGCAAAGTAAATTGACAAGTAAGTGTAAATGATAGCCGACAGATACTTTGATTATTACTTGTCAATTTGTTTTTCTGTACATTGCTGGCAATTATAATTTTGTTAGAAAGGTAACAAAGTCTGAATTTTAGTTTATTAATTAAATTAATGTCATGGTTAACTTACAGAAATACCTACGTTACTTTAACCTCCCTTAAAAAAAACCTGGGTGCCAGTAAGACACTGTATTTAGTAGCTTAATTTAAATAACCTAGAAATTAAAAAATCTCGGCATTGTCATTTCAAAGTTCAATATCTTAAAAACGGCAAAACCGATTTTAATGGTACATAGCTGAAGTTTACCACGAGCTTTACGGTGAAGGAAAACATCGTGAGGAAACCTACACAAACATGCGAAGCGATTCAATGGTGCGTGCGAAGTTCCCAATCCGCACTGGGCCCGCGTGGGAACTATGGCCCAAGCCCTCTTGTTCTGAGAGGAGGCCTGTGCCCAGCAGTGGGACGTATATAAGCTGGGATGAGCTGAAAACTACCGTAAGGAAACTCGGTTTTGCGTAAAAAAATCACATCGAAATCGGTTTATCCGTTTGAGAGCTACTTTGTCACAGACAGACAGACAGATATTGGAGTCCAACTTATAACACCCCTCTTTTTGCATCTGGGGTTAAAAATAAACCGATCGAGTTAGTGTAAGTATCTGCGCTAAAAGCACTTATTATAAAATGACGCGCTTACATCCATTTACGGAAGGAATTTTATATTTTTTTGTGTATTTTTCTTTCAAGATACTTAAAAAAAAGTTCTAATGAGTAAATTGTACAAATAACCAAACTCTGATGGTGATATTCTGATGTATTAAAGTACAAATTAATAAAAAAACCCCTATTTTTGTGATATAAATCAAGAGTGGGTTGAATAATCCAGCCTTAAAGCAACGCTCGTGTTTTATGTAAGTCCATTTGGTTTCAACGAACACAACATGGCGCAGCCGGTAGGATCAAATTATAGTTCAATGTTAAATGTGTGATAGACAGACTCATAGACAGAGTCCCATAGCGCACCATTTAGGTACAGAACCCTAAAAAGATAAGAACAAATTAAAAATAAGTCCGTCTCCTTCTTACCGTGCACTTAAACTCGGCGTAGAGGCCCAGCGACCGCCATTCACAAGGCATCTCCTGAGAAATCACGAGTGGTTATTCTGCTCCTCTGCTTGAGGCTCGCCCACCTGAGTGTACCTACCATTCAAAGTATATTCCTCTTATATATGTGCACCTAATTTCACCTTTCGTATCCGAGAACATCTTTTAAGAAGTCATTCACGATCTAATCTTGCATTAACACTGAGTTAAAATTATTTAGTATTTTTTGAATGGAAAAAAGCCACGGTGGTCCTTTGACTTAATATATATATACGTAGTGAGCCGTGGGTCTGAATCCAGGCTCGCCGTTTGTGGGAAATTGCATTTGAAATTTACCATGATTTTTTTCTTTGAAGGAAATATTCTGGAAACCTAAATACACCTGCGAAGCAATTCAATGGTTTGTGTGAAGTTCCAAATTCACCCTATGTACCCCATGAGTCCTCTTTTTTCGGGAGGAGGCCCGTGTTCAGCGGTGGGACTAAAGTTATTACATGCTGACTTCCCAATCCGATATAAATAAATAAACTATAAGTTATGAGTATTAGCATGCGCCCGCGGCTACATTCCCGTTACAAACCTCGCTACTCGCTATCCCGAAGGAATTTTGCAAAGATAATTAAAAAACTCTGAGCGAATTACAGCATTCTAAGTACGTTGGTTTAGAACTTTTTTTATAAGATTGACTTGTGCATACATCTGTGTTTCTATGGCATATTTTCGTTCATAAAAGCTATTTTGATCATAAAGGTTCGTAGCTTTATTAGAATCTATCTAATATTTTTACTTTTTTCTTATTAGAATCGATTTTGAAACAAAACATTTTGGAGTGTCCAAAGTTTTTAAATTATAGTTTTTGTTCATTAAAATTTATTTTTAATCCCAACAGTGATGCCATCGTTATTTATAGACAACAATCAACCTCAAACATATTTAACTACCCATTTAGTTTACGATAATTGGTAACAACACTCAAACGAGATTCTTATATTTTTTCGAGCAATCTTGTGACTTTTACGGCCGTTTTTATGAAACGCTAAAGTAACAACAATAACAATGAAGGAGCACAATGCCAGAAACATGGCCGGCTGAATAATTACTTTTATGTCGTTAAGATGTACATGTGTCCGGCCTAAATTAACTTTGGTGCATGACTTCTTTATTACACTCAAGGTACCCGAAATTGTATTTAGAGTCAGTCTGGGAATTCTACTTCCTGCTATTAAAAAACTGGCTAAGCGCGAGTTGGATGTCCTGTGTTAGCTGAGCCCCTCTCCTTAGCAAAATGTACGCAGTGTTGGTTATTTTAGATGGTTTCTGGTATAGACAGAAATACATAAAGGAAATCGGAAAATGGCAAAGTTTCTTCAAAATTTTCTACAGAACTTGGCACCCATTATTGATCCCAATCCTTTTGTCGATGAAGTATACGACAATCAAGTATATTGAAATAAAAATGAAACTTTTATTTGCAACATTATATGAGTACGAGTACATAACATAAAGATTTTATAGAAGCAATTTTTATTCTGCCGTACTCTGCTCGAATGGGCACGAAAAATATTGAATTATTGAATTTGCTGAAAACATAAAGCAGAAAAATATAGGAATATTCCTGTGGGAAGAAGTTACAAACGAGTGATTTTCTTCAGACAGATGTTATGCTTGAGAACCGAAGTCCGAAGTTGTATTTATGCGTCTGAGTTGAGAAACCTCCATAGTGCGATGCAGGATGTCAGAGTTGTTTTGAGTGACAACTAGATGGCGCTAAAAGCGCTATTATAATAATTATTATTATATTATTTTATTTTTGGTATTAAACCTGTCCACTTCATAATATTGAACTTCACTCCAACTTTCACCATTAGGTGTATTTTTGATGAGATTACTTTTTAACTTTCGTCCGATATCTGTGCTGCCTGTGCTGAGTAAAGTGTTTGAAAAGATCATGCTTAACCAGCTGCTTCGTCACTTCAATGTAAACAACCTACTACACAGTCAGCAATTCGGTTTCACAAAAGGCCGTTCGACAACAGATGCAGCCGCAAGTCTCATGAAGTACATTTATGATGCATGGGAAAATTCGCAAGATGCAATAGGAATATTTTGCGACCTCTCCAAGGCCTTCGATTGCGTGGAGCATGAGACGCTTATCCGCAAACTTCAACACTATGGACTTTCAGCTAAAGCACTTAACCTGGTTAAGTCTTATCTCAGCCAAAGAATTCAAAAAGTGGACATAAATAGAACGCAGTCAGCTGGCTCAGCGGTGAAGCTTGGAGTTCCACAAGGCTCCATTTTGGGTCCATTTCTCTTTCTAGTATATATAAATGACCTGCCCCACTTGCTAGAACAGAAATGTAACATAGTATTGTTTGCAGATGATACTTCTTTGATATTCAAAGTAAACAGGCAACAAGAAGATCCAACCCACATCAATGAGACTTTAGCAGAGGCGCTAAACTGGTTCACCGCTAACAATTTATTACTAAATGCAGCTAAAACTAAGTGTATAAAATTTTCGTTGCCTAATGTGAGACAGTTTGAAACAACTATTTCTTAAACGGAGAGAATCTGAAACTTGTGCATGAGACTGTTTTTCTTGGTCTTACGTTGGATCGTAATTTACAATGGAGCCCGCATATTTCTGGTCTTGCTGGTAGATTGAGCTCTGCCGCCTATGCTGTACGAAGAATCAGACAATTTACCAACGTTGAAACTGCCCGGCTAGTTTATTTCAGTTATTTTCACAGCATAATGTCCTATGGTATGCTGATTTGGGGCAAGGCAGCCGACATAGAAACTATCTTCATTCTACAGAAGAGGGCAGTCCGGTCTATCTACAACCTTGGCTCCCGAGATTCACTAAGAGAACGCTTCAAGGAGATAAACATCCTCACAGTAGCTTCACAGTATATACATGATGTGATATTGTATACACACAAGAATATCGAGTCCTTTAAAAAAGTGTCAGACGTACATGATATCAATACTCGTAATAAGCACAAGCTTGCCGTTCCAAAATTCCGTTTACGGAAAGTAAGCAAATCTTTTGTGGGAAACTGTGTGAGATTTTACAATAAAGTTCCTGTAGAAGCATGGAAATTGCCACACAACTCTTTTAAAGAATACATAAAGAGTGCACTTCTGAAGAAAGCTTACTATAAAGTTGAGGAGTACTTATGTGATGATGCGACATGGCCTAAACTGAAAGCCGATGAAAATTAGGATGTTGATGTGTGATGTGATGTATTCGTGTTTGTGTATGTGTGTGTTTTTGTCGGTGTATAAATAAGTGTTGTGAAGTGTGACTTGGCAGTGTCCCGGCGCATTTCGTGTCTAGTTTCTGGTTCTGTTGCCGTTGTCCACGTTGCAGAATTTAATTTAAAAATATTTATTGGTTTGACATTTGGAGACCTTATACATCTCCATTTCTTTATTTTAATAATTATTTTAAGTTTTTGACATTGGAGGCTTTTTACACCTCTGAAGATTGTATAATTTGGTTAATTAAATTAGTTTACTTTGACATTCAGAGACTATATACATCTCTGAATTATTTAGATTAGGAATTTATTTATTGTTAACTCAGGGACTTTCTACATCCCTTGCTATATAGTAATTTTATTATTAACTCAGGGACTTTATACATCCCCTTGCTATATTTAAGGCTGTATATTGTTAAGCTTATGGATTTTAAACGTGTATATTTTTAGTTTAATTTCTAGTCACAGGCCCGCGACGTCGAAGCTCCCAAGACGATCCCATAGAGCTTATGGGAACGGAAGCAATACCATGCACTCGGTACCGCTCTGCTTTCAGAGCATGACATGAGTTCGTGTGAGTTAACTTTGGGGCGGCAGACGTGAGCTTGCCTTCGGAATCCAAAAGTTTAATGGTTACTTGACCTGAAATGTAAATTTCAGAATAAAATTATTATTATTATATTTTTTTTTTTTTTTAATTTATGACGGTGGAAGCAGTCTACACTTCCACTGAACGTAGATTATAGTTAGAGTTTAGTTTTGTAACTAAGGGACCCCATACATCCCTGTATTATTATTATTATTATTTTGTATTTCTTTTATTTCATTATATACTGTAGTTTTTAAGTATTTTATTTGTAATTATTTTATGTTGAAAAAATGACTTTCTGCCAAGTTTCTTGCGGCGCATTCTTCTTGGCAATGATGGTCTTTCCGAAAGCGCTGGTAGTTTTAAAAAATGACGTGTAAAAGTGCCCATTGCGGCCTATTTACTGAATAAATGATTTTGATTTTTTTTTTTTTTTTTAAACCCCGACAAAAGAGGGGTGTTATAAGTTTGACCTCAATGTGGCACCGTAGCTCATAAGCGGGTAGACTGATTTGAATGCGGTTTTTTTTTATTTGAAAGCAGGTTTTTTAGCGATGGTTTTAATTAACTTTGGTGCATGAATTCTTTATAACTGATAACTGTCTCAGTCCCGGCCCCCAAATTGAACAGCAACAGGAAACAACCTTTGGGTCTTAAATATTTACTCCGTGTTCGATCAGCTTGATCGAAATTAGTGAAATGGTTGACGATGTGGGTCTTTGGTAACAAAGAAAGCTTCGAATGTTCGTTCAGGGGAGTGAGGTTTATTTATTTACATGGTGTTTGTGCAAGAAAGCTTGGGGAAGATTTTCGGAGTAAAATATTCAATAGCGTCAATGCATTAATTTGATTAATTTTAACAAAACTTGCAGCAGCTTAGGATCTAAAGATTTGGAATTAGGGCAATGGTAGTGTATTCATATTATGTGATGCCGTCTCTATTAGGCACTTGTTCCACCGCCGACGATGAGCGAGAAGCGAGCAGAGCGAGTAACTAGAAACGAGTGGGCGAGCAGTGAAAAGCGAGTGTTCGAGCACGACGGGCGATTACTCGCTCCACTCTCTCGAGCCACCATGCTAACAGCGCTGAGCGAGTATCGCTGAGCTAGTTTTATAGCTCAGTGAGTTTTATAGCTTATGTCGCTGCGACAAAAGATGTAAGAGCGAGTTCTTGCCGGCAGTGTGAACCACCAGCGATCAACTACTAATATATATGTCTCTTTTACTCACACAGGATCTTATATATTTTGTTCGTTTCTTGAGCGAGAAAATAGTCGACAGCCAATCGTTTCCTCGCCGGCGGTGAGACAACTGCCTTAGAACAAAATAAACAGAGACCGCATAATGTCATATTTGACAAGAGAAGTTTTTAAAAGAGTACACATAAGAGTAGACAGAAGAAGAAGAAAAACATTTATTAACACATGAGATACACAGAAAGACAGTAGTTTGCAAATATTACCTATGTTGGCGGCCGATCGTAAGATCCGCCAGATGAAATAGCGCCATTTCATGAATTGGCTCAGGGACATCCGCCATAGCGTTCAAAACTCACCGTTTAACGATTTGCCTAGTGACGTTTAGGCAGATCACAGATATAGATCTATATCTGTGAGGCAGATCATGAAATTCCTAGGCATACCATGAAACGCCGCCACTTCATGATTTGGCCAGTTTAGGTAGATCATGAAATTCCTAGGCATATCATGAAACGCCGCCATATCGGTCCTGGCACTTAAAAAACCAATACATTAAAGTTCAAAGTATTTAAATTAATGTATTGATCATGGCCGGCCACAAACGACCAAGTACAACTGGGACGTAAACGTGGAAAAAGTTGTGAAAAATGTAATAAAACTTTTAATTAGCTTTTTTATTTACAATGTTTCGCCGAGGCAACACCGTTTGTTTTAAAAGAGCTTTTTCGTTACCTGTTTTTCATTCAGAACGTAATTATGTAGGTATTTGTACTTAAGAAGCCTTTACTTTACAAGAAATGACGAAAATATTTAAAAAGTTTTTGGTCCATCGCGCGACCAACTACTTTTTAGGGTTCCAGAGTTGTCTGTCTGTCTGTCTGTCCGTCCGTCCGTCCGCGGCTTTGCTCAGGGACTTCCAATGCTAGAAAGCTGTAATTTTGCACGATTGTATATGTAAACTATGCCGACAAAATGGTACAATAAAAAATCCAAAAACCTTTTTTTAGAGTGCCTCCCATAGACGTAAAGTGGGGGTGATTTTTTTTTCTCATCCAACCCTATAGTGTGGGGTATCGTTGGATAGTTCTTTTAAAACCATTAGGGGTTTGCAAAGACCATTTTTCGATTTAGTGATGTGTTTGCGAAATATTCAACTTTAAAGTGAAAATTTTCATTAAAATCGAGCGTCGTCGTCCCCCTCTAAAATCTAAACCGGTGGGTGGAAAAAATTTAAAAAATTCAGGATGGTAGTAAATATACCAAACTTACAAGGAAAACTATAACTGTTAAGTTTTCTTGAGAATTATTAGTAGTTTAAGAGTAAATAGCAGCCTAAGGTATAAAATATACCTAAACTTATAACTACAATAGTTGGACATATGGTATCGCGAAGCTTTTTGTAGATATTGATATATTCTTTGATATTGTAGATTTTTTTGTCCTATCTTTAATAGTTTCCGCAGCGCATGCGATGAAAGACATTTTATGTAATTTTTTTTTAGATCTTGGGTTACATTATTAAAGTTTTGGTACGGATCCCTAATTTTTTAAAATATAATAATGCCTCGCAGATAGTGTATCTTCCCAACTGTTAAAGATTTTTATTAATCGGTCCAGTAGTTTCGGAGCCTATTCAATGCAAACAAACAAACAATCAAATCATTCCTCTTTATAATATTAGGTAGTATAGACAAACGAATGTTAAGTTAATACGAGCTTTTATTAAAACTGGTAGTTCCGACGTTGTAAACCTAGTATCGACGAAGAGAATGTTTATGAATAAAGGCTGGCATTCAAATTTTACTTTCTAGTAAATACAAAATTTTGCAGGCAGCTTCAGAATAAGTTTCTCCTTATCCTCTGGGACATTGTGTCTCGGAGTAAGAAGTAGCCTTGTTTACTTGTCTCCTGGAATTAGGCAACTACTTCGTCAAGTTCTAGCGAAATTGGTTCAGAAAGTTTACCCGTGAAAACAGAATAACTAAGCGAACAAGCTTACAGACAGAAAAAAAACTTTTAAGATGTTAATATACTTAGTAATTTAAATGCTAGTATAAGGCTAGTATGCACAAATTCCTCCTGGAAGCTGGAAATGTATTGTCGGCGGCCGATCGTAAAATCCGCCAGATCACGAAATTCATAGGCATAACGTGAAATGGCGGCAATTCATGAATTGGCTAAGGGACATCCACCATATCGTTCAAAACTCAACGCTTAACGATTTGCCTAGAAACGTTTAGGCAGATCATGAAGTTCCTAGGCATATCATGACATGAAACGCCGCCATTTCATGATTTGGCCAGTTTAGGTAGATCATGAAATTCCTAGGCATATCATGATACGCCGCCATATCGGTTCTGGCACTTCGCCGGCCGCTGCCGCGGCACGCTCGCTTCGCTCGCTCGGCTCGTGCGTCGTAATCACAATTAATACTAACCACTCCTCGCTTCGCCCGTCGTACCTAAATACTTATACTACCTTATATATTACTTTCTACACCAGACATTGCAGCGCAAGCACTTATAAAAGGTGCTACCACTCACTTAACACAAAAAGTCAACTAAAGCTGTCTATTATATCGGGAATAGGTTCGATATTACCGCAGTTGTACGAATAGAAGCTTTTTCTATTGTTAGGAAGTATTCAGAAGGGCCTCACCTCTCAGGGAATAATTCAGTGATATTGCTCGTGAAATTGGTAGCACAAACGTGCCTTATGACGTCATCGCATGGCTTCCGACGAATATAATATAGCACTTGTCGGTAATTCGAGCGAACTGCCAAACGGGATGGCGGAAAGAAATGTAGTTTGTTTTTCATGAATTTGCGAAGCGACGTGGTATAATGGAATAAAATGTTCGAAAGAGGGATGAAGAGGATTTGTTTCGGAATTTATTTCACGCAGAAATTTATGATAAAATAATTATTTACTTGTATAATTATAGCTCTTGTAAAGGGTTGGGTGGATAAAAATGGCCTGTCCTCGTCTGTCGTTACAGTAAAGAACGAATTGGACTGGGACATGTAAATAAGTATTTTTATGACTTCCACAAATTCAGCTATGTATGTATAGACCAAACTAAAACCATCTTTATTAGGCACTTTCCTACATGTATGTAGGTACCAAAAATTAAGGCCGCTATTGCTTAAATCTATTCTGTACTGCTTACATTTTGGTGCCCAATAAAAACTCATTCAGTCAGGAGGGGGTAATCTTTGGAACTACTGGACCGATATTTAAATTTTATCATTAACAGAAAGCTATATTATCTCTGAACAACATTGGCTACCTTGCTTCTTGACAAAGTGTGAGTTCCCGACCTGGGATAGGCAGCCATAGCGGGCGCGATTGAAGTACACCTTCGAGTATTTGATCACTGTCCCAGTAGTTGCCATTTGCCATGTCATCTATTGGGCAATAGCATATTTAGCACTGAGACCACTGCCCTTTTATCCTCCTGGGAGCTGACTATTTTAACAGACTTATTTACTTACGTCCTAGACGTGGTTCATCAGATTTGTTATTTTGGATATTATTTCAAAATCTTTTTCAATTAACAAATTGTACTTTATGAAGTACATTCGGCCGTTATTCTTAGTGTTAATTGGCTCTTTATAAAGTACGCGAGGGCCCACGAGGATAAATTATACTTTGACTCATACCCAATCTATTGAAGTATTTTAGAATGAATTATAATGTTTAGGCATCTGTTTCGCGTTCCGAAAATAAATGCAATCCAAATGAACAATGTGAATAATAGGTAAATTTAACAAAACAAAACACATTTCAATTAAAGTTACGACTGGAAGTTGCCCCTCGGGGGAGGCTGAGCGTTCAACAAATGGAATTATAAGCCCGTCTTACGCTGGCGGTTACCTTCGCTAAACTTAGTGCTGCGTTCGGATACGTCGTCATGGTGATCGTTACCAAGGGTCACTGTACTTATTTACAAGCTTTTGTTTAATTGTAATGTATAGCTTAATTTTTAACCTCCTTCAAAAAAGGAGGAGGATTTGTTATGCGATCATTCCGTTTCAAAATTATTTTTTTGTTCTAAAGAGCATACTTTCGAGATAGTCCCATTGTCACCAAGATAGGTTTTGATGATGGGATCCTGGGAAATCGAGGGCAAACCTCAAAATTTGTAAGCACACATTTAGCGATTTTGGCGTTTTTAACACCAAGTCAAGCATTTACATTCAGAAAGCATCATTTGTTTTGTGAACTGGATGGATCTGATGAAGAAGAACGCAGATGCCAACAAACCTCGTCAAAGCTAAGTACCTAATGCTCGCGCGGCTATAAGTGATCTCGATTAATCGATATAAGCGACTAAAAAGAACCTTTAAGTAAATGATGTAGGCACCGGACCTTTGTTATAAAACAATGTCACTAAGTATAAACCGTATTTGAGTTTAATGGAATCGTTGTTAAATGAACTTTGGCTACAAATCACTATAAAGTGAGAAATAAGGAATATTTTTATCAAAAAAATAAAACCGACCCCAAAAAACACTAAAAAGTTAAATATAACCAGGAAATCTAGTGTTTTCAATTTACTTATGTACCTAAATTTATTCTTCTACTCAATCCAATAGTTTTTCATTGATAGGGACCTCCGCAAAGTAATGCCTGATCCAATAAATTGATAGGCCTATTTTTTTTTCGTTGAATTTTTTTCGTTTACTGATTATTTCTATTAAACATGTACTTTTACGCAAAGTCAAGTCAGGCCTACGCGTCTGTTCCAGACGAATCTTGGCGTGGCGCCTGTGCACAACGTCTTTGGTGACTGACCAGACCGATGCGAGAGCGACATGTTCACCCACAGGCCTGACAAGAGAAGTCTGCGGATGTTCGTGTAGAACCGCCCTGGTGTCGTTTCTGTCTCTTGTCAGCAAGTGCCTTGAGCCAGGCCTCATCGCAATACTTGCGACCCTCCAATACACGTCCGCGCCAATCTGTGCGTTTCTCCGCCAACATTACCCAGTCAAGGTGGTCAATTTTACGCAAAGACAATAAAAATATTGAGTTGTTTTGTCTTCTATGGTTGTACATTTCATTTCATTTTTTTATTACATGGGATATAAGTTGTTTGTTTTTTACCTGCTGAATTCTAGCATGCAGTCAGTGCATCTGTGCAAGCGCAGCATAAGCCTAAGACTGTTCCTTCCTTTTGTCACGATGCAAAGGATGGGTGCACGTGCACATTATGATTAGATTAAGTGAAACTTTATTTTTTATTTGTATTTTGTGTCTTGTATTGTTCATGGCAAATAAATTAAGTCTAAATATAAATTATTTCTGCGCTAAATTACAAGTAAATCCAATCAATAAAAGTATAAAAATAATATACGTTATGCCTATCCAATTTATTAAAAGTGTAAACAAACCTATTTTATCGATATTCTTGTGTAAACACCCACTGAATCGAATCAATAATACACTTATCTATAATTCGTGTCTTTTAACTAGATGTCTAATCACTTTTTTCACCAAAATTCACTTGATTTCAATATTTATTTTTCAATTGAAAAATCTTCGTTAAAATCTGACGTTATTTCTTGATTGAAACATGTGTATAATCTGTAGTAACATAGAGTAGCGTAGAGATGGTGGAAAATTTAACATTTTAAATATCAATGAATGCGCGGATGAATAAGCGATTTTTATTTACTTTCCTTAAAATTATAAAATAGTTACTTCTTTTATAATTGAATAAACAGTCTTTGGAATTAAATCAAGTTTTTTAAATAAATAGTCAAAAATCCGTTAATGTATTCAATTAATAAATCATCGATTTACTGAACAGATAAATTAATTTGCAATAGGTTCTCTAGGTTTTCACATCACTAAATGTCTATGGTCGGGTTAAAGGCGGCTTTGTAAACGCTTGTTATAAATTGGATCGGAATACAATATAATAGGCCTAGACATATATTACAGATAATTGAAGTAGCATCACGACTATACTTGCGCTCGTGACGTGAAGAAGTCATCATCATCGTCATCATCCCAGCCTATAAACGCCCCAGAGCTGGGCACAGGCCTCCTCTCAGAATGAGGTAAAAGAAGTATTTATATTGGTTCAAATTTGTATTAACCTGATGAACAAAAAACATCGCAACTCAAAGCTTGTAAAATAGTAAATGCGTTTCTGATAGTCAAACGTGTATTCGAACGCTCGTGCTATTTAGCGGTGCAGGCTTGTACGCCTGTGCTGGATTACGTCCTGTTTGTACTAGGTACACAAGGTACCTATTGCATCTTTGCTCAGTGTCCTTCTTGTAACATGCAACTGGGTAGGTAGTTTCCTGGATAAAAAATATTCTATTGGATTTAGTTCCGTTCGTCAGAAAATATCGGACACCTTTTTTTTTTAAACAAAACCTGCCAAAGATGAAGCACGTCATAGTTTAGGAAATTTATTTATTTTTTAGTTAACTGGTTATGTCTTCTAATATTATTAATTATATATAAAATTCTCGGGTCAAAAATGTTTGTGACCAAACTCCTTCAAAACGGCTTGACCGATTTTTATGATTTTTTTGTGTATATTTGGTAGATTTGAGAATAGGATAAAAACTATTCTTCATACTTCTATGTTGTCAAATTTATTAAGAAAAGGTTCCACTGACACGCAATTCAGTTTCTCCACTGTAGGGTCATCATACATTTCAACGCAACTGGTTAGGGGGCCAAACGTCTCGGGCTGTAAGATGGATATTTATCGGGTTGTGGCCAAATTATTTTAGTTAATGGGCTCATGGAACTTTGAATGTACCGTTAATGAAATACTGACATAGTGTAACCCATTTTATAACCCAACGTCCTACATCGTAACTATGTTTAGTAATATGATTGCAAACGTAGGCTAGGTGCTTATAGAAACTAGCCAGGTACGAGCTGGACTACCAAGGGTTCCGTACGTATATCTATGAATTTCTTTCTTGAGCGCTACGCATTTGACAGCAAATTTATGATTGGTTTTTTGGAGGCTTTTTGTATTTTTTGTTTCAACTCCAAATTTGTTACTTTTACGGGTATCCCGTGAAACCATATCGAAAATACAAACTGAGACATGGATGCACAGAAAAACCAGAAAAAGAGACCAGCGCTGGGAATCGAACCCAGGTCCTCGCGGTTGGCTCCGAAAGAGTGTGACGTCTCTCGATGAGAGCGGAACATAGATGTCGCTAGTGCTGCTGCATAAGTAGCGTAGTAGAAATAAGCAACCTGAGATATGTATGCATAGGAAAAATTCGTGTCTAGATTCCTGTCCAGCGGTGGTGTAGGGGGGGGGGGGGTGTAGCACGCAGCACGGATTGCTGAGGAGCAAATTTATGTTGGTTGTATTAGGAAAAATAATGGATTTGTTCGTTTAAAATGTTTACAGAGGCGGGGAGGATTGACAGTTACGGTGAGATTATTCGCAAGAGGACTGACCTCCTTGGTTGTGTTGGGTGCGCGACAGTCCCAACAGCCTCCTGTAGGTAATTTGGACTGACCCTGCCTGTACGATGAGTAGGCGCTGGACCTCTGTATGGAGTCTAGGGGCTGCATTTATAGAATAATATAATTTTAGTGTAGATAATAAATAAATATCACGGGAAAAATGACGCCAATTGACCTAGTCTTAAACTAATCAAAGGTACTATAGACCCGAGAACAAATATTTATATCATCACAAACAAAATTCAGCCCTGACCGGGAATTCATCGAACCCGGGACCTCAAGCTTTATAGTCAGGTCATTATAGTCAGTCAGCCACATGGCTATCTAGGCATCAGATATGATGTCTACTTATAACTCACTTACTTACATAGTCAACAAGTCATGTAAGCTAACACAATAGAGACTTGGTTGGATTTAAAAAATGTTTATTATTATAATATAGCCCCTTTAATTGCTCTTTCATCTTCAGTTTAGGCTTTAGTCTTTAGTCCATCATATGATATACATAGATTTCCCGGCCATATTTACAATATGCGAGTATAACCGGCGAGAACAGAGCCTCAGTGCTAATGGAAAATATTTTAAAATGCAGCGGCCAGCTGAAAACCGGATGGTGTGCCCGGATCTATCCCGTATCGAACATTCATTACGAACAAAGTCGATCGCGAACAGTCCGCCGTAGCCGGCGCATAAATACTGAACTAAATGGAAATGGAACGTGATAGCTCTGTGCTTACGTACGAGATATTTAAAGCAACCTTCGCGATTTACATATCGTATAGTCACAGTGGTATGGTATGGCGTTTTGGTTGGGATTTTCTGCCTTTTTACAAGCTTTTACTTTTGTAACTTTTATTGTTTTAGTGTATGTTTGATAAGATTTGACCCTACAAGTTGAATTTCATACACTTGTAGTGATCGGATTGACTTAAAATATGGTACGGACGGATACGTAGTTTAGAAAATGTTTTTGTACACATTTTTTTTAGGTAGGTAGTAGTTTAAATTGTGAATTTGCAAAAAGATGGCGATAAATATAATACTTATTATAATAAATTGATTATAAAAAAACGACAATTGTATCAAATGGTGTACTGCCGTTTCAGCAAAATATTTTCGCCGAATTTTACTTCCTAGGAAACTTATTGCACTAGTTTCATTTCCAAACGAATCTTAAGCACACTTACATTCTATGATTTGAGTGTTCATTTGGTTAAATCATCATTTGAAATATTTTTACTTTGACAAACTAATATTAATCAAACGCCCTCTTAGTAAACCGTATCTATTAAATATTAAAGAGAGCCATACAAAAGATCACCATATTATGTGTGTTTTGCTTTTAAATCTAGTCTTAAATACAATGATGAGCGAAAATAACCGGTTATATTCCTCACAAAGTGTAATCAATACATTTGTATGCGTGTTCGCAATTACGGTCCGTTAAAACGACATACTTACACTTGAAACCGATAAATGATGCTGGGTTTGTATTTACTACTCACCTACTTACATCTTCGAGTTTAGCTAAAAGGATTGACTTCTTAAGATCAATGCGTATTGTCAGTATGAAACCCAACACCTCGGAAACTTTTCCCGTTGAATAATAGATTCGATCAATTAACCCTCGGAATCGCGAGGAAGTTCCGACGAGGGAAAGTTTGTTTAATTGCAATACCTATCTGAGTACCTACTGTCATATATCCTAACTAATTTTATAAATGCGAAAGTGTGTTTGTTTATTTCGTTTTCATACTTTAATCACTTAACCGATTGTCATGAAATTTTGTTCATCATCATATTAGATGACCGGTATAAAAAAGTATTGAATATAAATATGAAGTAGGTAGTTAATTCGGTAGCAACTATTGTCAATTTGCCAATCGCGTAAAGCTTTGTTACACTTATTTTGATAAACTGCGAAGTAATTAGTTACAATTAATTAGCAAAGACCAGGTGTGATAAATCTGAGCTATCTGACTATTATGTATTATAAATATTATGATTGACGATCAACGAACTGATAGAATAAAATATTTTCATCCAACGGCTCAATTGCTGTTCGTTATTTCAAAGTTAAATGAAGTATGAAAGAGGATCCTTTCGAACGTCTTTGTTTTTTTGCTCACTAATAACTGCAAATTGAATTGACTTAAAGAAGGATTTCATGGAAAGTGGTTTTGTGGAGCAAGACGATGAACAAAGGATTGTAGTAAATGTTATTATGAGGACTAATTGGGTAGAAACGGACTTTCCCGTTGTCACTGCACTTTACTCTTTTTATTAAATAACTTTAAAGTTATTTTATTTGGTTTATTTTTAAAACAACAAATAACGTATTTGTTAGAGTAATTTTCTGTTACTTTTTGAATTAGAATTTATTTTATTTTTCCTCTGTGTTATTAGCAGTGATTTTTCAAAATTATGAAGTTTGGATGACTGACAGTACAGTCAACAAGAAGTGCAGCCAGTAAAATTTTGTATCATAAATATAAAAATAATGTTGTTATTTTACGTAGGTACTTTTCTGTGTTCAATTGAACTTTTTTATAGATTTCGTAAATAAATAAAGAAAGTAACATTCTGTATCTGTAATAGTGGTAGCACCTTTATCCACCTTCCCAACGTACCCAATAACTCAGTAAGCAAAATTAGGTTGTGTTCGTATGCAAACTGATTTTACTGTTTCAATAGCAGCATTATACATATAAATAAAGCTGTATATTAACCCGGGTGCCGGTGAACACGCCACCCTTCTACGTTGGGGTCATAAATTCCCTGCAGAATGGCTACTACTTTTTTCAAAGTATATTCTAACCCGCGTCGCAAATGACGTGGCGGTGTAAATTTTATACCTTATACCTTTTAAAATATCTTTCAATATGCTAATTTTCTTACAGCGAAAGTGCATTTTGTGAACCACTAGGCCACAACAACTTTTTACGTAAAATAATGTTACTTTTGACGACCAGATAGTTCATTAGTTAGAGATTCTGACTACGAAGCTTGAGGTCCCGAGATCGTTCCCGGTCAGGGCAAATATTTTTATGAAAAACACGAATGTTTTACCTCGAGTCTTGGGTGTTAAGATGTATGAATCTAACTATTTAAGTATGTTTAACCGTTGCTTATTACTCACAACACAAGGTTTGCTTACTTTGGGACCACCTAGGTGTCGAGTGTCTGCAGATATTTATTTATTTATTAAACGTAATGGAATTTGGTACATTAAATCATGATTTCCCAAATACTCACAGTTGCATGAACGGGTTTGAACCCACAATTCTCTACTTGAATGAATGAGATTTATTCTCGTGCTAGACGGCCTTGTGCATTTCGTAAAAATATCCTAAGACAATCGCAAGGTATAGGATATGGTCCTTGGTATAGGTAACCATTATTTCCATTCTGTTTCCGACTTAATACCATTTCAAAAATAATTAGGTAAAGAAATATAAATTAAAAACATGAAAAATGTTTTTTCTTTTCCGTTGTTTATAAAGTTAATTGTGCAGGTTAACCAATTTTATTCCCAGGCCACCATGGAACTTTGTGATTATGACATTTTACGTAATATGCAAACCTCTTTCTAAAAATTACATGTGGTTATTAAAAATAGCATAATATTTTATGTATAATTTAATTAATGTAATTAATTTTAAAATTGCCACGCCCCAACAGGGCATCATTTTTTATATATTTTTTTTTGTAGTAACAATTACCAATTAGCAAGGACAATGATCATTTACATGCTTTTAGTATCGAAAATACAAACTGTAACATAGATGCACAGAAAAACCAGAAAAATAGACCAGCGCTGGGAATCGAACCCAGGTCCTCGGCATTCCGTGCCACGTGCTATACCGCTATACCACCACTGGACAGGGGTACAGACACGAATTTCTCTTATGCACCACATATCTCAGCTTGTTTGTTTCTTATTTAGTCACTTAAGCAGCGACACTAGCGACATCTATGCTGTAGCCCTCATCGAGAAACTTTCAGCATCCATTGGAACTAACGCTCACCCGGACAAGAGATGTCGTTACTAAGCAATCAAATTAAGATTGGTTTTTGGAGTCTTTTTGAATTTTTTATTTCACTTCAAATTTTTTTTGGTATCATAAGTAATAGTTTGCATTTTTTTAAAACGTTTTTCAATATAAAAACTCGTCAAGATTGTTTACCCTTTTTCTAATGCTAAAAAATCGAAGTATAGTAAGTAGTTCTAAAAATAACTACATAATTTTTAGGGTAGATTTTACTACAGTATTGCATTCTGCTTTGGAAAATATCGTTTTGTTGTGCCAGAAAACGGTACAAACTCCTAACTTCATACGAAAGTTTGGTTCTATAAATAAGTAATTATTTGGGTAAGAGGTGTCTAGCAAGTCATAGCTACGAATGAGTAAGGCAAACCAAATGTCAGCGGTCCTGGTGTGGGATTCAAAGGGCACAGCTCTCACGGGATTCTAATTTATGGCGGTAATTTTGGTAAATTTTATATCACAATAAATTTTGTGCTGATGTATTCTAGCAATTGAAGTCAATAGTTAAGTAGATGGTCTGTTTAATGGGGAAATGGTGAAATTAAGGTTAAACATTACAAGGTTAGGTTACATTATATAACTGTCTTATCGTAAGAACTGAAACTTCGAAAAGAAAAAAACGGTCAAGTGCGAGTCGGACTCGCGCACCGAGGGTTCTAAACAATTTGTAGGTACAGCCGCGAGGCTCTGCACTGATTCCTTGATAGAGGTCACTTTGGCCAAATCACGCTACGCTACTGCAGCTTGATTTGTGTGATTTTCTAATACTTACCTACATAATATAGATACTCGCAATGTTAGCAAATGCTACATCGGATACGGGATGTCGTATCAGTGTCGTATCAGATTACGTATCATCATCAGTAATCATTCCAGCCCAGTTGCTCTGCTGGGTACAAGCCCCCACTTAGAATAAGAGGGCTTGGGTCGTAGTTCCCACGCGGGCCCAGTGCGGATTGAGAACTTCACACACACCATTGAATTATTTCGCAGTTTTTGCAGGGTTTCGTCAAAATATTTTCCTTCACCGTGCGTTAAAGCTCATGATAAATTTCAAATGTAATTTACTTACATAGTTAATATTATACTGTTAAGCCTGAATCGCACCGGCATAGTTAGGTCCTACTAGATTAGGGTTACTATTACTAATAGATACCTACGTAGATACATACATAGGTCCGTGTTTAATGTGTTGGTCAACACCTCGAGTGCTCCAATACATATATATAATAACTGAAACAGCAAGGGACCGATGTTTGAAATCTTCAATCTAAGCTCTAATTAGTCTTGAAAATTAAATTTGTAGTTTTGTAGCATTCGAATGTGGAAAAATGTTAAGTACCATTTTTGAATGATATTTTCGCTTGATGTTTGAATTGAAACATTGAAAACTCTGTTTACTGCATAAAATAAGGATTTAATGAGACAATTATAACATCCTTAAAAACCTTATCAATGTTATAATCATAATGTCATGAGGTAAATGACAACAATCAAAGAAAATGAATCACGCACCAGGGGGGAACCTTTGTGCTATATCATGTTGACATCCCTTACATTTGCCAAACAAATCACAGCGAAATATATTATGAAAAGGTCCTGGTACCATCAGTCAAATAAGTGGTCTATTAATTTTTAAACAAGTTCCTATCAAATAAATATGTCGTCAAACTTTCAAGTTGGCAGACACGTCTATTGGCATTATTGTTTTATGACATGCAAACGATTATCAACTTTAGGGTGGTAGACGACATATTTGGCTGATGGTACGTGATTCAGATTCTATAACTGTACATTTACGACATAAAACTAGCCAGCTAGTTAAATTCGCCTATATTTTCATCAAAGGCCCAATAGCCGTATTTTATTTAATCGTAAATAAGGTATTGTCGGTGGTTCGGGTAGTAGTAGTAAATTTCCCGGTCCCCTGCGAATTGCCTCCCACGGCTAAGCAAACAACCAAATTTATTTATTCAATGAACAAATATTTTAAATTGTGCAGCGTAGTATCGAAACCCTTATGCGACGGAAGTTGGAATAGTGCAAGTGAAAGCACTGCATTTGAAATTTTAATGCGTTACGTAAAGTAACGTACTTTGTAACAGAACTGTGAGTCATAAATGTACTCGTATCTATGTATACTTGGTTTGGATAGGTATTTAACTAAATGTACACAAACTTCAGCTGCCAGATTTGGTATATTCAAGGTTTTTATACATATTTCTTATCTATCATGGTAATACAAACTAGACTAGTGTATTTTATATTTCAATACAGAAATGGAAATATGACACCAATTGACATTGTTTTGTTTACATTCAGTTATATAGCTATCCAAAGTCGCGCGTGCAAGCAAGTCACTTCTAAGTTCAATATCTCAAAAACGGCTGAACCTATTTTCATAAAACATGTCTAAGAACCATCGCTAAAACACCTACTTTCAATTAAAAAAAACCGCATTCAAATCAGTCCACCCGTTTAAGAGGTCAAACTTATAACACCCCTCTTTTTGCGTCGGGGGTTAAAACCCCAAATATTTAAGTCGTTGATAAAATAACTCCGTTACATCGAGAGTGCAGGAAATAAATTTCATTCTGAACATCGGAAATCAATTTTAAAGAAATTTAGTTTACAAACCGGAGTGAATTCAATCCAGTATGTTTGAACTCCAACGTTGACTGTAATTTTATTTGTAATGGTCCGCGACCGCTGGTCACACACCGCGCCCGTAAAGCGTACGTTACTTAAAATGCTTTTTAGTTCAATTATTATGGACTTTTTTATGTGGAGCGGCGGTAATTCACGTGAGCGTGAAGTTTTGTTGTGCTTTAAAATGGTTATTTAAATGGAATATTTGGAATATTTTGATGGGATATTTGGATATGGTGTTTGAACAGTATTTTGATCGGTTGATCTCAACTCATAATGTTTCCATACAAATTTCCAGGGGATCAAAACCTTTACAACTGATACTTTCAGTTGTCATAAAAACATGTTATATGGTTCAGAAGGTAGCTTTTATAGTGCAACCCATGAAGAAGTCAGAAAATGCTGATGCTAATTACCGCCTCGTATCTAGTTAAATATTATGCAGCCTAATAATAATTTTAGGTTTTATTTTTTTAAGTGAAAATTTTATCGGTCTCACTGTATTTTATTGTGTAGGTAATTTTTTTAATGTATGATGACCAGATGGTCCCAAAGGAAGACCAGCGCCGTTCGCAAGACCGGCAGATTGCTGATTTGGGACCATTTCGTGACATGCATAAAACTATATATTTTTTTTATTTTTTTATGAAATGAAATGAAATGAAATGAAATGAAATGAAATGAAATGAAACTTTAATGCCTAACATTAATACTTATCAAGTTACATTTTTATACATTTACACATTTCTATTGATAATGTTTACAAATATTCATGTTTATAGTCATGTTGGCACTGGGTACCAAACTCAGCATAATGCTGATCACATGACGTGACCAGCGCTGATTTTCAGTTTGGCCCCTACACGAGGGGTAGTTTTGGTTGAAGTAGTGGTTTGCGTTGTGTTCGTGTATATATATATATATATATATATATATATATGTTTACATGCATGTATGTAAGTATGCTATATATATGTATGTATTTATCCATGTCTATATGTATGCATATGTATTAGTATTGTAGAGGTTTCATGACAGTTTATATTCATTGTACTTATGTTTGTCACTAATAAATGTTTTCTTTCTTTCTTTCTAATGTTAGGCCACTTCCAATTAATAATAATAACAGGCCTTGGCATCTTTAACAGACGATTCAAGTAGCATCACGACGAAATAATATGCGCTCGTGACTTAAAAGACAACTAATAATGCGATGAATAACAGGGGTAATCAGGGGTACTTTGGGGTACTTCATTCAATCAGAATGCGTTTTAATATGGTTATTAAATAAATACATGAAATAATTCTCTTTTCCGCCTAAACGTAAAACTTAATATGTACCTTAAATAACTTTTTCACTTCTCATGCTCGTAAAGTTCGTGTTTATGCTGAGTCTAGGCGACATAAAATAACTTTTTATGCTCTAGTGCATAAAATAAAATCTTCGTCTAAGACCAAGGTAATCAGGTGTCAACAGCCACAAACAAAGAAGTTTATAAATATATATTTTTTAATACATTTTTAATTTATATAAAACTAAAAATCAATCAGAATAAATCAATAAAACTAAAAAATCATTATTATATAGTAATTCATGTAAAATAAAATGTACATAGTAAGTGAACAATTGTTTCCACTGTTGCTATTTCGTTTCCTCGCCATCGAAGTGAAAAGCAGAGTGTAAAACTCGAGCATTAAACCCATTTTCCCCTCGACGTGTCTATCCACCCTCGCCATACCGGCTCGGGTGGCGGCGGGTGGCGGGGGGAACGTCTTGGGTAAAATGGCCCTTTTTATGCTCTTGTTGTACAATCTACCATCTATTATTTTGTTGAAGCTGCATTCAATCCAATCCAACAACTTTTCAAGTTTTTTTTTACTTACAATCAAAGATAGGTATCAAAATCATTCATTCAACCTGTTTTTACCCGACTGCGAAGAAGGAGGGTTATGTGTTTGACGCGTATGTATGTATGTATGTCTATTCCTATGTCCTCTCGTAACTATTCAACGGCTGAACCGATTTTGATAAATGATACGTCATTGAATTCGTCTTGATGACACTGGGTACACGAAATTCTTGAAAAATCAAAATGGCGGATTTTTTGTCGCCAAATTGTTTTTCTTTAAAATTATCACTTCTTACTTGACATTAAACTTCCCTTTTTCCATAGAACACAGGCATTTAGCTAACTTTTTTGGCGTCGTACAATTTCGTATTTCTTACAAGGTGAATGACGAAGGTCTGCATGAACAATACGCGGCCGTCTCTCAAACGACCCGTGAGGGAACGCAAAAATAGCATCAAGAAAGTACTGCAAAGCGTATAATACTCGTAACATACGTGTGGATCTCAAGAACAATACTGCGTACCCAAGAACAGCGTCCCAACACAAGACGGATAGCCTCCCGTCCGAGCCCATGTTTTATTCATAATCTACTCGGCAGCCTTATGCGTTTTAAGAAATGAGTTTGACTCTCAACAGTTCTCATAAGAGCTATTATGTTAATCGCAATCGTTAATTTATTTACACTTTACTGCTTGAAACCTTGAGAGGAGGGAAAATGGGCGTTCAAATTCTTTTATAACCTGGTTATGTTGGGCTGGGACAGTCACTTTCGACCGGCATTATCTATATTTTGAAGGGTAGATTGAAGCAGGAAATAACTATTACAAAAGAAGTTGAACCCTGAGAAATTATTGTCATTTATTTTTATAATATGGATTAGAACTGCGGTTTTTGGCCCTAAAAAAGACAAAATTTTACTAAATTTTAACCTTAACGTTTTCAATTAATGGAAGGTTGTACTCTACAAACTCCCAGTAACCTTTTACGTATTTATTTTGATAATGGCCAGTACTTTTTCAGAGTCCCTGCAAAAGCTTCGCGGAATCATATACAGCTCTGTGGAGCACACTTTGAAAATGGCTGAAGATGAGAGTTATGGCTGGTTTAAACTGACTGACTTGACTTCATTACTGCCTCACTTAATATGTATATACTTTGTAAAAATACTTCATTTACTAAAAGAAAATCTTAAATTTCAACACCTGTGATCTAGCTTTCTACGAAGCTGAAATAATTAAAAATATCTATTGCCGTTTTTGACAGTTTAAGGTTGCGTTTGCTACGTTTTTAAAACCTGAACCAAATGTTTCCGCTTTAAAGCTACACCGGTTCTATATCTACGAGTATAAACAAAGAGCGAATTCACTTGTTTATACAAACAATTCGCTTCAGTGGTGATCAATGCATGACTAGTATTTTGGGGACGTATTCATAGCATCTTTGTCTCAGCATCGATGAATAATGCAACGTGTCGTCACATGGATAGATACTAGCGCTTACATGTAAACCAATCAAGAAGAACCGTCCTCAACCTTCACGTATAAAGAATCTTGTGGTGCGTAGGAGTATTTCAACGCTTAGTAAGTGTCACGTTATAATGGATGTGGTAAAAATCTATCGGTATGTTTACAACGGGGACATAGGTACTCAGCATTGGGCAATGGAAAAAAAAGTTGCACTAGTTTTATTGGTGTTAAAAAGTACGCGTGAAATGTGAGTGTTGTGATTTATTAATGGTTGTTGATAGAAATCGTGATGTTCAATTGCTATAAAGTTGAATGACATCTTCGTTTTAAATAATTTATTGAATCAGGCGTTACTTTGTGGAGGTCCATATATCAATAAACTAAAAGAATATCTTTGCACACCCGCGACCTTATGATAGCCAAGCATGGTATACGGTTGTGTTGCTCTGAAGATGAGCTCTGGTTGAGTTCGAAACGCGTCAGTGTAGTGTAGTAGTGGTGATAGATGGGTTTGTGTGTTCTTACGGTGTGGTGGTGGAGGAACTGCATGAGCGCGCATATTTGGAATAAAATTGGCCATCATAAGGTCGTCGGTGAGCAATGAAATTCTTTTAGTTCATCTTCGCTTGTTCTTGATTCGTGTTCCAAAATTAGATAAAAAGGAGTTTTATGTTCCGTTTCGTTTATCAATAATCACATGGTCCGCAATAAAACGGCCCAACTCACGATTATAAGTCAGGAGCGGTCCGACTAGTTTCGATCTTTTCGGGAGGTCTTCTTCAAAGTTTTTTTTTCTTCTCGCTTACAACGGCGGCATCCCTCGCACTCCCCACCATACTAATTGGACCTTTCCTGGATTGTAATCGTGAGTTGAACCGTTTAATTTTATAATTTTATAAACCATGTCTCATGAAAGCATGTTATATTAAGAGACGTAGCGACAGATAAACCAGGTATGGTTTTTGTTCGCTTCCTTTGTATATTTTCTTTGTAACACTTTATTATGATTATGAATAAATAATAAATATATATTATATTTGTTTGTGCAAATTCACTGTAGATCTTTAATCACAAAATGTTGTATTTAAATCAAAAACACTCAAGTATAATCACGATGTAAAGACAGTGAAGCCGCCGCGACAGTATGAATTCTCTTGCGTTTGTTACTGAAAACGCCAACGTCCCAAGCACTATTCTTTTTATTTATCAGTGTCGATTAAGCCACAGTCAGTTCGCAGTTCCTCAAAGCACAATAAACTTAGTGAGACGGGCGGGGAGATTAAAAATCGAGCGACTCGCAGACACAATGAAAATGTTTTTTTCGCGGGCCCCTTTTCACAGCGCGCTTTGTTTGTGGAACGAAGTTCGCAGTTTTTCCCTCCATGCACGGTCCATCGCGACTCTGTATAGGGGAAATATTGCGTAACGAATATAGCGTGTTTTCAGCACCACTGATACAGATGCGAAGAGTGCAGCGGAACGTTAATTTGGCCAATGACGTCGATGTGTCGGTTATATCCGTTAGTTGGAAAATTTCGCTATATAATTTGCGGGAACGATGAGCAATTCGTCAAACGAGAGTTGAGTGGTTTATTTCAGATATTTTAAAAAATGCCATCTCTTTTGCAGAAACTGTGTGCAGTTTGACAAAGGAGAATGTAGTGGTTAGTTTAGTAATATTCGATGTTCTTGTTCTTGGTAAAAAATGGTAAAAAGAGCTTTAACTTTTTCGTTAAATCTGGTAATGTTATTCGTGTTTGACACGCATAAAAAATTACGAAAGTTAAAAACAAAGTGAATGAAAACGACTCCCAAAAATCACCTGGGAGTGAAGCCAGCGCACTCGACATTTTATCCAAGTTCTGGGTAAAGCTTCAATAATCCTCTAATTTTCTTTTCTCCATTTTTTTCAGTATAAACGCTCTAGAAAGTCCATTGTAGTAAAAAATACTCAGCGCAAATACTTGTGTATTTCTGAACTTCGCCCTAGCAATGACATTTCAATTCCGACGATATCTTGATCTGAGGACTTCCAAAGTATTTTCACCAAGTTTAAGTACCTATCTAATTACAAACGGGATGTTTTTCTTTTTATTTTATTTTTTTAGCGAGGTGATTGACACTCCACAAAACCTCCTCTTAAACCTCTTCTTATTTACATTTTATACAGAAAGAAGTAATAAGTAATTATAAGTTTAAGTTTGTGACACTTGTAAACCTAAGCGCCACTGTACATAGACTGTAGGTACAGTCAAGGTCATACATATGTGTACGTTATCAAGATGTCAAAAATATCTATGCATCTTTATGCCCCTAATCATAAGGTCGATGTATACATATTATATTTGACGCTATAGCTGTATACATATTTATGCCCTCGGCTGTACAGTAAAAATAAAACAAATAACGTACCCAATACCGCGTAAATTATTAAAACAAGCAATAGGGTTGACAATTTATTTTAATTCCCATAGGAATTCCTAGATCTTAAACTGTAGTATTCATTTACGTTATATGAAAAATAATATGGATAATGATGTGTTTACACTTTACTACCGTTTCGTTGTCACAAACGACGAAGTCTCGAGAACAAACATTCGTATTATTCATACAAATAATTGCCCGACTGGGGATCAAACCCTGAGGTCCCGGGCTCGTAGTCAGGTCCTCTAACACCTTGGCTATCGGGTCGTTAAATTGGCATTATATAAACAAGGAATAAAGGAGATTACCAAGTGATGCGAGATCGAACATGTTGAACTTTACTCCACCTAAATAATTTATAGGCTTCTTGATCAGGGCTGGCAGGTGTGTGTTAATTTTTAGTTTCGCCATGTCTGTCCGTCTTCTTGTCTTTCCGCGGCTAAGCTCAGAGACCGTTAGGACTAAAAAGCTGTTATTTGGCATGAATATACATATCAGTCACGCTGACAGAGTGGTAAAATAATAAAAAAATGTTTTAGGGTACCTCCCATATACACGTAAAGTGGGGGTGTTTATTTTTCTCGACTAACCCTGTAGTGTGAGGTATCGTTGGATAGGTCTTTTAAAACCATTGGGGGGTTGCCAGGAAGATTTTTCGATTACCTAAGTGATTTGTTTGCGAACAGCTCAACTTTAAAGTTCCTCTAAAATCTAAACTGTTGGGTGGAAAAATTTGCAAAAATTCAGGATTTAGTAAGTATATCAAATTTACAAGGAAAATTATAATGGCTACGATTGCTTGAGAATTATTAGCTTAAAAGTAAATAGCGCAGCCTAAGGTATAAAATATACCTAAACTTGGATGATTCCGTACACAATACGAAATCCTTAGAAAATATAACTTGATTTTTTCGTAATGGTATCTTGGGCGTGTCCGACACGCTCTTGGCCGGTTTTTTATAAGTTCGTATTTATCGTGCTCTCTCAATTAGCTTCAGTATTGGTACTTCATTCACTTCAACTCTCGTGGCACTACCTATACTACGAGTACATATATCCGGGTGTGGCCTGTAGGACGAGAAAATAATTAAAACACCTACATAGATCGTACCGTCAAACTGAACACCATTAATTCAGCGACTTTTAAAATAATGGAGTCTTTGGATTTTCCTTTTTTCATACAAATTACCCGTAAATACTGCTATCAATGTACCGGGTGGTCAGAGAAACCAGGGCCTCAGAGACGCGGTTATACGTAAGTTACGGTTTACGTTTCAAGATAATAAATTTCCGACTAGCGTCAACGACAAAAAGGCGTGTACGCCATCCTAGAACACAACCTGACGTCGCCTGTCACACTACAAACATCAAGCATTTTGCTTTAGGATTCAATTTGTAGCATTCGAACATGGCGGATGTAGACAATATCTAATTTTGCTATTTCTGTTTCTTTGGCTAGTTGAAGTATAATTTTGGTAGTTTTTTATGCGGCGATTAACCTTAACAGTGTACAGTGATCACAAAATTCTATATTGCTCTCGTGTCTGGCATTTTTTAATGCGCAAGTTGTCTCAACGTGGTTTCTGGAATTTTACTATCAAGTTGCAAAAACTACAACCACCGTGCAACGTCCCTCTCAAAGAGAGTTTACCGTGACACTGGCGAAATTGTCCTATTAATTAGGACAGAAAAGCCATATCTTAAAAGAGAAGAAGAAGAAGAAGATTTTGCTTTACATGGCTTCTTCGAATAAACTTTAAAGTGTAATAAAAATTAAAAAATGAATTATTTTTAAAAGTCGCTGAACTAATGTTGTTCATATGAGTATGATCTATGTTTTAATTATTTGCTCATATTACAGGCCACATCCGGTATGTAACTGGAATTGACAGGACAAGGTGATTGCATGCCTGGTAGCCCTGTTCCTGGTCTTAAGATTGTTCAAGAGTTTCCTGACGTACCTACACACCACCCAACTTACGAATTTACTAGCAAGTTCAGTTTGAGTAGATTAGTAGAACCCACGAGTGAAATGTTGCGGCAAGTAATTTTCATTAGGTAATTTTATTTTACTGCCTGCTCTGTGAGCTGTAAATTTCGTAAGTTTTACGAAATAACTGAAACAAGATATTTTTACGTTTAGCTCCCCATGGCCCCCCATTTTGAAAAAAAAAAATAATCTGAGTCTACCCAAAAAATCATACAATTACGAGTAACATACCCTAATATATTTGAAGAGTTACCTCGATTTTTCTAGGACCCACTCATCGAATCCTAGACTTGGTGACAGTGGAACCTAGTTAAAATGTATTTTAATTCCAAAAAATATATAATATATATAATGGTTCATAATGGCGGAGTCCTGAAGTAACTAACAAAAAAAACCCGAAATGATACCCGCCTCACACACAACACTCACTCAAACATGTCGCACTATAAATTGTATGTAAACCATCTTCTGTGTACCATGTTTGAGCAAATAAATGACTGATTACTGATTACCTCTTTTCTTGAAGTTCACTCAATGGGATGATTTGTTAGCAATACCCAAAAACTAGAGTCCCTTTTCTAAAGGCTTTACATAAACCTGCCTACAACCTAACTAGACATAGACAACAAAGCAAGACGTGTTGATTGACCGTATGCCGTGTTTACATTGTTTGACTACAAAGCCTGTGAAAGTGGGTCGATTCCTGCCAAAATCAAATTATTGTACCGCACATAACACACTTCACTTATTATGTATTTGCCTCTAGGTCGTTTATGTCTTTGTATATTGTTCACGGACCCAATATCACACAATTTCTAGTACGGGTCGTTGAAAGTCGTTGTTATTAATTAAATAGGTTTAGTTGGTGAATTAATTACCACTCGAATAATTGACTCTTATATCTTAAAATACCTACCTACGTATTCAGTGACAAAAATAACCTCTTCAGAAAATAAAATCATCTAACCTACATTATAGATGCGTAAAAGAAAGAACCTCAGGGATGTTTTTTTCCTAACTCAAGTATTGGAAAACTTAATAAATCAAATAATTTATTGAATCAGGCGTTACTTTGCGAAGGTCCATATCAATGAACTAAAATAATTTCTTTGCCCACCCGCGACCATATGATAGCTAAGCTTATGCAAAATATGCGTGTTTATGCAGTTCCTCCAACTCCACACTGTAAGAACACACACAAATCACACAAACCAATCTACTACAACAATCACACTACACTGACGCCTTTCGAACTCAGCCAGAGCTCATCTTCAGAGCAACACAGATGCTACCAGATGATGATGATGATAAGGTCGCGGGTGGGCAGAGAAATTCTTTTAGTTCATTACTAAATCTGCACAAAAATGCTTATCAAAATCTGAAAACTTTGTAAAAATCTATACCTAGTCATAAAAAACGCGTCGATTTGAGAACTTTTCTTTTCAGTTTTTTATAAAACAGTGAGTATTTAGGTACTTAAAATACACACTGCCTCAAAGGTAAAACGAATAATACCACCTCAATAAAGTTCCTTAGTCAATTAATACATTAATTAGTTTCATAAAGACTAAATCATCTAGGCGCGTCTTAACGAATCCAATAAAACTCGATGCTCGCTCAAATCGGAATGCCATCGGTACTCCAGACTACACCAATAAATACTATTTTTAGCAACATTACCATCAAACGTGGCAATTTGGCGAACGCGTCGTATTCCGATCGTCTCATGTTGCGACAGCCTCTAACGAGGGTGTCCCACTATTTATGCAGCTCCGGAGACCTATCGATATTTTTACAGACAGCTCTGAACTGTCAATTACTGTTTCACCCTGAACTTTTTAGTGCAAACGAACGGCCTAAACTAAAGCTAATAAATATCTACGAGGAATGGCCGACTGACACACACACTTCGATAATAAGGTTGGGAGTTAAAAAAAAATAGTTTACTTTGACATTTCGAGACTATATACATCTCTGAATTATTTAGATTAGGAATTGTATTATTAACTCAGGCACTTTCTATATGCCCTTACTATTATAGTAATTTTATTATTAACCCAGGGACTTTATACACCCCCTTGCTATATTTAAGGCTGTATATTGTTGAGCTTATGGATTTTAAACTTGTATATTTTTAGTTTAATTTCTAGTCACAGGCTCGCGACGTCGAAGTTCCCAAGACGATCCCATAGAGCTTATGGGAACGGAAGCAATACCATGCCCTCGGTACCGCTCTGCTTCAGAGCATGACATGAGTGCGTGTGAGCTAACTTTGGGGGCGGCAGACGTGAGCTTGCCTTCGGAATCCAAAAGCTTAATGATTACTTGAACTTAAATGTATATTTCAGAATTAAATTAACTATTATTATTTTTTTATAAGAAAGAAAGAAAGAAAATACATTATGACACAATTACACATGACATGAATTATGACATTATGAATACCTACATTATTATAATCACGGTGGAAGCATTCTACACTTCCACTGAACGTAGATATAGTTAGTGCTTAGTTTTGTATCTAAGGGACCCCATACATCCCTGTATTATTATTATTTTGTATTTTTTTTTATTTAATTGTATACAGTAGTTTTTAAGTATTTTATTTTGAAAAAATGACTTTCTGCCAAGTTTCTTGCGGCACATTCTTCTTGGCAATGATGGTCTTTCCGAAAGCGCTGGTAGTTTAAAAAATGACCTGTAAAAGTGCCTATAGCGGCCTATTAACTGAATAAATGATTTGAATTTAAAAAAAAATATTCGTTACGTCTCGTAACGTACGTTCCGTAAAGAACGTTAATTGGTAACAGAAGTTAATTAGAGGTCTACAAGTAAAACACGTTAACGAGTGTTTGTGACGATATACAGCCCCATTATCGTTGCCCACATAAAAGTTTTACATGCTTTTGTGGTTCTATGACACTTGCTTTGTAGAGATTTAATGAAACTCGTCAAAATGAAACTGGAAAAGTAATAAAGTTGGAACTGAGATTCTTTTGAAGATTATCGCTCGGCTTGTCCTAGATAATGACTAATTGTGACGTGTTCGAGTTTTGTAACCTTTTTGAGTGTCAAAGGGGGCGGTGTACGGAACGCAGACGAGGAGATCTGCAGAAGAAGGCTTTAAAAAAATCAATGTTGATTTGTCTATAATATTATAGATGGAACCTTCATTTCATAACTCGGCTTGCAATGGTCAAGGATTTGGGCTAGACGGGGATGAGTCAGTCAGTCAGGAACTTTTTTTGTTGTTCTACATTAAACAAAAGGGATAATAATTGGTGTTATAATGAGTGTTCTGACGACCAGGTGGTCAAGTGGTTAGAGAACCTGACTACGAAGCTTGAGGTCCCGGGTTCGATTCGCCTGGGGCAGATATTTGTATGAATAATGCGAATGTTTGTTCTCGGGTCTTGGATGTTTAATATGTATTTAAGTATGTATTTATCCATATAAGTTTGTTTATCCGTTGCCTATAGTATCCATAGTACAAGCTTTGCTTGGTTTGGGACTAGGTCAATTGGTGTCAAGTGTCCCATGATATTATTATTCATCATCATCATCATCCCAGCTTATATACGTCCCACTTTTGGACACAAGCCTCCTATCAGAATGAGATGGCTTGGGCCGTAGTTCCCACGCGGGCCGGGGCGGGATATTATTTATTTATTATTTAGTGTTAACTTATTTTAAGTAGGATTAAGGTTTTTGTTTCGTGAGGCATAAAAATAAACGTACGTCTTCGGTTATAACTAATTGTATTATGTAGATTCATTTATTTTAAACTTTCGTACATATTTGAAGCTTCGGTAGCAATTATGCACATAAATAGCGGCATTGTAGAGTTAGTGAATCAAACAGGATTCCTTACAAAAGCACTCTTTGTGTAACTACATTTTGCCGAAAAATTACAGTTTTTTAACTGGTCAAAGCACTTATCTCCAATTTTATTTTTATACCAAATTGAGTACAGTTAACTGGCGTGTCTTAGGAATAATTGTTAAACGTGTGTCCGGTTTCAAGCAAAATTTAAAATTTACTCAAAAGCTTTAAAGATTTAAGGTGCCATAATACTATGAACCATATTATATGATGCTACCGATAATGCTTCATGTTACAGTAAAACTGCGAGAAATTCACGCTCGTGGTTAAAAAAAGATAATTTATAAAAGCCGTTTTCACGTGAACAAACTGCATCGAGATTGGTCTATCAGTTTATGAGCTACGGTACCACCGATAGACATACTTATTGGCGTCAAAGCTATACCATCTCTCTTTTTGCGTCAGTGGTTAAAAATCAGGGCAACAGGAAACCTGAAAGAAGACGAACCTCATGACCCAAAAATCATAGAACTTGATTCTCGTTATGATTGGTTTTTTGGAGTGTTTTTGTATTTTTTTTATTTCAACTCCAAGTTTGTTATTTTTAAGGGTATCCCGTGAAACCATATCGAAAATACAAACTGAGACATGGATGCACAGAAAAACCAGAAAAAGAGACCAGCACTGGGAATCGAACCCAGGTCCTCAACACTCCGTGCTGATCCGTGTCCGGGTGTTGTGGTCTCTTTTTCTGGTTTTTTCTGTGCATCCATGTCTCAGTTTGTATTTTCGATATGGTTTCACGGGATACCCGTAAAAGTAACAAAGTTGGAGTTGAAAAAAAAATACAAAAAGACTCCAAAAAACCAATCATAATTTGATTGCTTAGTAGCTACATCTCTTGTCTGGGTGAGCGATTAGTTCCGAAAGAATGTGACGTCTGTCGACGAAACATAGATGTCGCTAGTGCTGCTGCTTAAGTAGCTTAGTAGAAATAAGCAACCTGAGATATGTATGCATAGGAAAAATTCGTGTCTAGAATCCTGTCCAGCAGTGGTGTAGGGGTTATAGCACGCCGCACGGATTGCTGAGGACCTGAGTTTGATTCCCAGTGCTGGTCTCTTTTTCTGGTTTTTCTGTGCATCCATCTCTCAGTTTGTATTTACGATATGGTTTCACGGGATACCCGTAAAAGTAACAAATTTGGAGTTGAAATAAAAATACAAAAAGACTCCGAAAAATCAATCATAATAAGAAAAGGCATTGAAAGAAGAATCTATATTGCATAAAGTGCGTCTAGTGATACCGCTATTGGCACCAGTGTTTTGAGGTAACGCGTTGACTAAATAACATTTATATACACATACGCTGCGTTTTCTAGTTAGACCGGTTTGCGACCAGGAACATCTGCTTGTACATGTATGAGTAAAGCGTCAACGCGACTCGCTTTTTTTCAATGTGCTGTTTCTATGTATGAATTTACTTTTTAAATACAACTAGCAGATGCCTGAGGTTTCGTCCTCGTGGGAATTAAAATAATGTAATAAGTATTTCATATTCTCAGTGTACCTTTGTGATAGTTAGGTACTCAAGATATTTTTGAAGGTATGCTCAAAAGGAAAAAACCGGCCAAGAGCGTGTTGGACACGCCCGAAATAGGGTTTCGTAGCCATTACGAAAAAATTACGTAATATTCTGTACGGAATATTCCAAGTTTAAGTAGGTATACGTATTTTTGACCTTAGTCTGTTATTTACTCTTAAACTACTAATAATTCTCAAGAAAACTTAATCCTTATAGTTTTTCTTGTAAGTTTGATATAATTACTACCATCCTGAATTTTTTCAAATTTTTCCAAGCACTGGTTTTAGATTTTGAAGGGGGGGGGGGAGGGAGGGGGCAGCTCGATTTTAATGAAAATTTGCACTTTAGAGTTGAATATTTTGCAAACAAATCACTGACTTGAAAAATTGTTCTAGCAACCCCCTAATCGTTTTAAAAGACCTATCCAACAATACCCCACACTATAAGGTTGGATGAGAAAAAAAATATCACCCCCACTTTACGTCTATGGGAGGTACTAAAAAAATTTTTTTGTTTAATTTTTATTGTAGGTACCATTTTGTCGGCATAGTTTACATATATATATTCGCGCAAAATGACAGCTTTCTAGCATTGATAGTCCTTGAGCAAAGCCGCGGACGGACAAGACAGACAGACATGGCGAAACTATAAGGGTTCCGTTTTTGCCATTTTGGCTACGGAACCCTTAAAACGGAACCTTTATAGAATCACTTTGTTTTTCGCCGTCTGTCTACATCCGTCAAGATCCTTTTTCTTAGAAATAAGTCGAGGTATCAAACTGAAATTAATATCAAATAAATACTTATGTATATTGTTTTTGGTTTACCTATATATTATATTAATGTACGACTGTATGTGTTCTTTAAATAACATAAAAAAAAATTTTATTCGACTGGATGGCAAACGAGCAAGTGGGTCTCCTGATGGAAAGAGCTCACCACCGCCCATAAACATCTCTGCAACACCCCCTGGCATCTGCAACAGGCCCTGTATTGCAGATGTGTTGCCAACCTAGAAGCCTAAGATGGGATACCTCAAGTGCCAGTAATTTCACCGGCTGTCTTACCATCCACGCCGAAACACAGCAGTGCAAGCACTGCTGCTTCACGGCAGGATTAGCAAGCAAGATGGTGGTAGCAATCCGGACGGACCTTGCACAAGGTCCTACCACATGAAAAATAAAAAATAAGTTTAAAAGCCTGAGTTATCTTTTTTTCTCAAATATGCAAAAATAATTCATAGTCGAAAATAAGGCTTAATCCTTAAAAAAAAGGCTAAACAATGTTCATCAAACTACTGGTTTTATTACTGTTTACATAAGTTTCTAAACATTTTGTTGACAATAAAATCAAAAAACCGTGAACGAGCAATATGAGCGAATCTATCCTTCTTATAGGACACATCAAGATGAGCTGTATACTGTTATATCTATGTATTGTAAGATTAGATGGACCTTGAAGCAATTGAGGCGGGACAAAAAATTTGACAGCTGTTAGGCAAGGCTGTTCGAGAAAGATAAGCAGACTAGCTGTTGGCTGTTGCCCGCCAGCCGCCCGCGTAGAATTCATTTATCGCAATCCCGCGGGAACTATGCGAAATTTCCGGGATAAAAACTATCCTGTCTCTGGGACTCAAAGTAGCTGTACACAGCGTGTATTTTTGATACTACCTCAAACTTTAAGGGCACTTAGTGATGGGCCTAATAATCACATTTTATTATGTTTTAGTAAAAAATTTACACTTATTATTTTCCTTACAAAATTAATTAGCACGCAATGTATCACTACTCGATATTACTTTGTTTTTATTCAAAACGTCGCACTTGTTGACAGCTGTCACAGAACGCTCCTCACTCGTATTAAATTATCGTACGCATTACATTGCTGCTCGAATATATTTCAAAAAGTAATTACGCTCTTGTAGTTAATTCTGAATTAACAATTTGTTTTGATATCGGTTCACAGCACTTAAATCTTCGTCTGGTTACAGTTTGAGGTAGTATCAAAAATACACGCTGTATAGTGTCACTAGGTACGACATACAGAGGGTGCAAAAATATGGTATTATTTAATTTTTTATCGTTAGGCTCGCCAATGATATCGTGCGGCTGGCAGAGATCCCTTAAAGGGATAAGTCCGCCTTTGTGCAAGTATCTGAAAGTTTTTTTACCTTTTGTACAATAAAGAGTTTACACACATTCATTTTTTTCTCATATATATACAACTACATCTAATTTACGTAATCTTCAAGTTTCACCAGCTTAGCAAAGGTAAAAGGAACACTCCTTTTTGTACAAAATTTGAAATCTATTTTGATTTGACCCTTTCATGACTCCAATCCATTAGTAGGATTAATATTAAATTAGCAATGAAAAGTGTTAAAATCGGCATTTTCGATGGAGGAAAACGTTAGAACCGTTTGTATGGAAAGGTTATTTTAGCTTGTACTGCCCAATGTTTCTAACAAACCGCCGTGTCGATATTACTTTCATGGCAGCTTTTAATGCCTGTGATGTTGGCTTCGGACACGAAATTAAAAAGTGGTGAACCGCGACGCGACCTCGGTGGGGCACACAGGGTAATAGTTTCTGTTTACTACCTAAAACCCATATAAGGCCTCCTATAGCTTACCTTATAATTTTTTCTCTGTGTATTTGTTTTCTGTATCGCTTACTATTTCTGGTGTACAATAAAGAGTCTTTGTATTGTATTGTATTGTAAAACCTCAAACTCAGATTTCTATTATATTTGTATTTTATGTATTAATTTTGTAACTATTATTTATGGGTACGTATTATAATGTATAAATTAAAAATACATATCGGTTGAAATACATACAGTTGATTAATCAAAATTCATAAAGCACGTTTTTCATAATGGTCAAAATACATACTATAATGCCTAGGTTCATCATCATCTCCAGTCTATTTACGTTGTATTTACATGTTAAATTTTGAAAAATTAAGGACTGTAAGACAATGTCGACGGAGCTCCGCTTCGCGGAGCTCCTATTCAGCGTAGTTAAGGCGCTTCGCGCCTGGAAAAAATTCTAACCTAACCTAACCTATAAGAAACCGACTGATCGGAAGCCGTATTGTCTAACAAGACCTTGGATTTTAAACTAAAGTCTGATCATTATTTGAATAGAAACTTTAGATGCGACGACGAGCGTAGCGAGGAGGAGCGTGTTAGGTTCAACTATGACCAAAACAAGCAAGAATTGTAATATATGCATTTTTCTTAGTGAAAATTCAGTGTCTAGTATGTATTTCAACCATTATAGAAAATATACTGTATAGATTTTGAACGTATACATTATGAAAATATGCGCTTCTACGCCATTGACAATAGAGTCGTGTTCAGATATTTTTGATCAAATGTTTGATCACAAGTTTATGAACTCGACTGTACATAAGTAAATTATTTATATATAATTGTAAAGCTAAAATTAAATGCAACTGCATAAATAAATAATTTAATGTAAATATTAATTTCACCAACAGATATATGGTTGAAGCTGTTTTGTTAGAAGAAAAGTTCATATTACAGTGGTACTACATCATGTTTAAACAACATTTGGATACTATTAATCTCATAATTTGCGTATATGCTATTTATTGATATTTTTGATATGCGCATAAAAATATTGAAAACAAATCACATATGGAAAACTATGGTAAACATGGCGGCCACAGGGCCACCATGACATTTACAATTGTCACTTCATTCGGCATCTGGGGGACTATCATGAAATTCGAAAATCGAAGTTCGTATCATATTGGTATTGTCTCTTTGAATCACGTATTAAATAACTTAAGCGTTAGCGGGATGGCAAGTTACGAAGTTCGAATTTTGCACTTCGTAGTAGGTATGGCTTGACGTATGGATTGATCGAATGCTATCTATACTCGTATACTCTATGGATGCTTTCTATACTCGTGGTAATTTTCATTCTTGAGTTTTTGTTTCCTGTTAAGTTTACTGTTGCCGGCACCCTTTTTAAAATCTAAATGAAAACAAAATATTATAGACTATTTTATTAATAATGTGCATGGGTTGGTTACATCTGGAACGTGACAATGACGGTGACACTTGGGACAATGACGTTTGGCCATCTTTGGTAACTTTTTTGGAATCTAAATACGGCGTTGGGTATAGGTTGCCGCACGATCCAAAGCCTTGATAAGGACAGCAGAGGCTCCCTGTGGCAGGGTTCTACCTAGTGTCACATAACTTATCAAGGTATACTGGGATCACAAAAGTGGTTAGTTATTAATCGTATTGAAAAAAAGTTGCGAACTCAGGTAGGTATAGTCAGGTAGCAGAATAAGTGGTTGTGGAGCTAAAAATTACGTCTTATTGCTTTGCCGTAGAGTTGGGATTGTTTTAAGCTCTATTTACAACCGCTCACTTACTTAAATGGTTGACTGTAATTAATAGATTAAGAAATACCTTACTAAGTTACTGCTAAAGCGTGGTGTTCTAGTGGTTGCACTTATGGCTCAAGCAGGGATTGTGCGCTCAAACCAGTGCATCTCTAAGTTTTTCTAAAATCAAGTTTCAGGATTAGGTTCAATCAGTTTTAGGATAAATGAAAACATCGTGAAGGAACCCGCACAAATTGTGAAGCAATATGTTGGGGATGAAGTCCCCGATCCACAGTGAGCCTACGTGGGAACTATACAACCCAAGCCAAGCCTTCTCATACGTATATAGGCTGGGATGATGATAATGTTAGGTAATTATTGTCAAAGTGTTTTATAAATGTTATTTTTACAAATGGGATTTCTTTTCTTTACTTTCTTTACTCTTAACTCTAGAAAGTGTAGTCATTTTGTACATGTGGGAATAAAATCGTATTAAATCATGCATTATGTAAAATGTTACCAAAACAATCTAGTCTAGTCTGGAATTTAGAAACTCGATGGATATGCTAAATATGCTTACACCATGCATGATACATGGTTTAGTCCTTAATGGAACGGATCAACATACGACACAAGAATCGATAATGTTAATGGAGTTATAGCCGATGTCCACTGATCATTGAATCACGATGAGTATGGAGCCTCGATTTAGTACGGGGAGTGCATCGCACACGTGTTGTCTGTTAATTGAATGCCTTCGCCGGCGGCGCGCTCCCTGCCGGCCCTAAAACTACCTAAACAAACACGGCGAGGACAAACGAACGACTAGGCAGAACCACTATGGTCCGCTCTGATCTCTGATCCACCCCTCTGAGCACTCGAGATTTTTCAACGTTAGTTATACATTTTTTTCATACGCTGTTGCGGGCGCGGGTCGCAGGGCGCGCGCGGGGCGGGCGGCGGCTGCGGGGCGCGGCGGGTCGCGCGGCCTCTCGCGTTTAGTACAGCGCTCAGCAGGAGTGTCGGACGCTCGGCTTTGCAGCCGACGACTTTAGTATTCTTCATTTATTTTCTTTTCTATTCGTTTAATTTGTCGCTTGAACCTCACGGCGTTCTAAACATGAAATGTACCTTCTATGAGTGAGTTACGAGTGTCGAAGTGTTAACCGGCATTTTATTTTGACAGTGTCACGTGCGAAACCGAATCGAATACCGGTTCTCGAGTTTGAAAAGTGTTTATATACGCACACGGCCTACACTTACGGCAGGTAGAGCCGGCGGATCGTCGGGGAAGTGTGATAGTGTCAAGTTTACCGAATTATAAGATTTACAAGCGTAGTGTAGTTCTCGTGGGAACGATAATATAAGTGCTCGGCCGAGTTCAGTGTTACTTCCGAAAAGTTCGCACGGATTTGTTCGAAAAACTCTACGCGGAAAGTAGTGCGAAGTGCGTGTGCCGACGAAGTGCGGAGGTGCTTACAACTTACAACATAACCTTATTCGAACCCGGCGCGTGTTGCACAGACATGCGCAGTGCGGGCCTCTAAAATTAATAATAGAGGCTCATAATTTTATAAACAAACCGCCTGCCCGCGTGGTTAGTGGAAGTGTGGTGCGTCGCTAACAGCCAGAGCACGAGTACGTCAACGGCGTGCGACAATTGTCGGCACAATCAATTTGAAATTCGAGATTAACGTTCATCTTCACCTGTGGGAATTCGGTGTTTACCTGCGCGCGCACTGGACTTCTTTACAAAGGTAAGATGCAGGTGTGAATATTGCAAGATGCAGGTGCGTGGTTAAAAGTGTATTGTCGTAAAATGCATCGGTTGGTGTCGGCGGGCCGACGCGCCGTGGCAGACCTCATGTTTATTTTTGTTGGCCAACCAGTTGCTTAGTCTTTGGGTCTATGCATGACGTCATCGTGGAGCATGCCGTGTTGCTATCTCTCTCTTACACTCACAAGACGCCTCGAGAAATTCGACTCTACATTGTTGTTGTTTGATGCTTGTGGAGGTTATTTTATACCAGTGGTGTACAAGTTTTAAATAACAAAGAAATCATTATGCAACTTTAGATATTTTCTTATGTTCAATTATATTGCGAATATTGCGATCCTACTTTATATAATAAATGCGAAAGTTTGTGAGTGTAGAGTTACAGTTTCCTGCTCAAATGGTAGGGAATACCTACCAAGCACAACTATTAATAATTTAGATATTTATTAGAGAGCAGGACAAAAGCATTTAAAATTTAGAAACTTCAACTACTGCCTCTAGAGATATGAAATTTATCTTCTTTTTCTTCTATTTCTCACAACGATAATAATTATAAAGACCACGTTGTAATTTTTTTTAATCTCAGAAATTCTAATCAACTGCTATAAATATAATTAGTTGTACAATAGATACCTATATTATTTGTAAGGTAGAGCTGCATGCGTTCGTTACTAATTAAGTAATGTAATGATAATCTCTGTGATCTATGTATACATCATCAGCACATGGCTTGTAAGTAGGTATACGTAGTTGCCAGTTGTGTGGTTTCGCCTTATCTACTTAAGCATGGCTTGGCTAATTTCAGGTAGTAATATTAATCATTGTTTGTAGGTATGTTTCTCATTACGGTGGACTTTAGATAACAAAGTTGATCAAACTCCTCAAGGTCTTACGCATAAAATTATGTTTCTAAGCGTGATTTCAAACACTTCCAAAGTTTGGTTTTTTGTTCTTTTTTTAGGGTTCTGTACCATAAAAAGAAACACTAGAACGCTTATCTATTCGATCATTTCCTTATCTGTCTATCTTTTTGTTTTATACTCCGTCAATACGCTATTTTCGGGAACACGTGGAGATATAAAGTTGAATTAATATTAAATACCCATGGCTGCAATTATTTTAAACTGTGATAAAAATTAAATTCACGCGATTGAAAATCATTTTTGCCACAGAATAATTAAATAACCTACCTAAGACAGTAAATTATGAACACGCGTGCAGTTCTAAAGACACTGTCTATTAAAAAATATTTCATGTTTAATCGAAATGCGATAAAATAGGTACAAACTTATTTTTTGCTTGCCTTTAAAGTAGGAACCTACGGAATCGTCAGTGTGCAACCCCTACTCGCACGTGGCCGGTTGTTTTGTATTCGGTACCTATTCAGTAGTCTACTGAATCTCCGGCATAATAATAAGAGGTGGGATAAAGGATAAAGGTAGAACCATAGTATGTTCTTATTATTACGTATAATACGCTTGGGGCGGCACGGTTCTTGAACACTGACCTTGAATGCGCCAGAGTCGATTATTGGGTCGCTCTGGTTGTCTGTGGTCCCCTTATCCCTACCACTTTCGCTCACAACCGGGCAGCCCAAATATTCGTGCCGTCTGTCTGTTGTTTCGTTATTTAATACTACTCGTTTTTACAAGCTTTTTTTTACTTGCATGTAGGTAGGGGAACTTGTAAGTTGTCTTTTTAAAAATTTGCGACCCATTTTCGACCTTTTGTTGGAATCCGATTGAGCTGAAATTTCCCATACCTACTTCTTATAAGCTAACAAAAAGTGCTATCAGCAAAATAATCTTGAACTAAAATCGGATTTTTTACAAAAACTTAACGCATAATGTGAAATGTTTAAAACGATATTACTGTATTAAATATGAGTATAATTAGAGTTACGGACTGACGAAATTTTCATAGTTACAATTTTGATAAAGTAACTTCTATGATATAAAAATTAACAAAGATTTTAAAATGTGTTAGTCCTTCAATTCAATCATTACCATTTACAATAGAGTCGAGTATTGAAAGTTTTCAGCAACTCATCGCTTACACTGCCATTAACTGTCTGCTGATGAATGACGATACATAAGTAGATGACCTATGACCGCAATTCATTTAATTTTAAACTTTCTGAGTCACGCCACCGCTGTTGGCGACCGCGACCGAGTTGCGCGACCTATCGCTTGGCATGAACTTAGTCGCGTGATGTGAGCGTTTGTATTCGTCAGTGCTTCGTATTAATTAATACTAAGCAGTGGATCATGCGATCCGAGGCCTTATTATCTAAGATCCTTGGAATCACAATCGTTTTCTTCTTTCTGTTACACGGTGCAGGATTGCGATTGACAGAGCCCGAGCGTTAGACAATACGACCGCCCGGTCGCAGTCGTGCGTCGCGGTCGTCGGTTGCTACTTTAGCCTGATTCTTAAACCGTTAGATTCTCAACTAAAGTTATATCAAAATTATATTTGTCTATAAGCTCCTTAGCAAGATCAAGCCACGTACCAAGAACAAGCGTTTTCGATAAAAAATTAAAATACAAATTTATCGTTACTTTTATTTTTCTTTTTCATAACTTTCAGACATACGCCTAGACTGGAACTTAAGAAACGCAAGTTTTACGTAAAATTAATTTGATTAAAAACAATACAGTACAAAATGAAACAAAGTATATTGTTTCTATTCTAAAGCTTCTCATGCAACCTCAAGCACCTCTGGTACTTTACCTACCTACTTGAGATGTCATAGTCAAATCAATCTTATTAAATATATTCGAGGGTCTCGGCAAAAGGAAAATTGAGTTGCGAAGTCATTAAATTCTAGAATTTACAAATCAGATCCCCTCTCTTTAGACCTGCTAAGTGTTTTAACGGTGTGTGTGTGTGTGTGTGTGTGTGTTTTTGTTTGTTGTTGTTTTTCTTCCATAAACACCTTGTCCTGACTATAACGAACACAACAAAATGAGAATAAGCGAGCGAGTCCAGCCGTTCCCGAGTTTTGCGCTTAGCAACTCATTGAACGATTAATTTTTATTTATATAGATTAGTACTAGTCTTTTGGATAGTTTTTGCTTTATTTAGATGGATTATAATTCATCAATCAATAAGCTCTCCAATTCGTGCTAAACGGGTTAAAGGCCTTTGAAAACCACGAGTGCGGTTACTACCGTATAATGCTGCAAAACACAGTTCAAATTAAATTTTGGACACTTGTCCAAATTAATTGGACAAATTACTCGACCAGTTGGTAACACTGTCTGTTACATGTACACTAGTATTACAGAATGATTTTATTTCAAAAATCAGTACCTAGTGTCCTAGTAGATGATTTACCCTCGACTTATATTACTTCTGAGGATAAATTCTGGTTAAGTTCGAAACGCGTCAGTGTAGAGCGTGGTGGTAGTGACGGTTGGGCTTGTGTGATTTATGTGTGTTTCTTACAGCGTGTAGGTGGAGGAGCTGCAATTAACACATATCTGTTGCATAGACTTAGAGCTATCTCAAGGTAGCGGGTGAGCAAAATAATGGTTTATAGTCCATTGATATGGACCTCCGCAAAGTAACGCCTATTCCTTAAATTACTTGTGTTAGTTATTATTATACGCTACAAGATTTCTGAGAACTGATTATGAGGAATCGGACATGAGCATTGTCTGTAATCTGACCCGTAAAACATTCGCTCACTAATCGCCTTTATTATTATATCTGTGGCACAGACTCACTGTTAGTTAACGATGAGTTACAATAACAATAATATTTATTATTGTGACAGCATTTAAGAAGCGATGTCCCAATGAAGTTCAAAGCAAACATATGCGTTGACTCAAGGTTTGGTGTTGGGAGAATTCTTATACGTAGGTACTATGGTATAACGTACAGTCAGCATCAAAAGTAGCTGTAGATTTTCGTACTTTGTCGTTTTAAGTGCCACGTACTAAACGCCATGCAAGATTGTCTATCTGTCAACGCGAAAGAGTAAAAAAGCGATCCGCTACTTTTTATGCTGACTGTATTACCTACAACAGAACAGTACAGAACAGTACCTACAGTATGAATGAAAACAGATTGACTAGGCAGATCTATAAGACGAGCGTGAATGGGAACTTTGGAAGAGGAAGGCCTAGACAAACGAATTACGATCCAATCGGGGACGTTCTGAAGAAAGGTCGGGTCAGGAGTACTCTAAACCGACGTGCATGCATGAAAAGATTGATGAATGTAGATGAAGCGAGAGTTGTATGCCAGAATTGTAGCAAGTGCAAGGATTTAGTCTCTGCCTACCCCGTTGGGAAAGAGGCGTGATTTTATGTGTGTACCCATGTATGTACGTCTTACCTACATAGACGACTTCGAAAGAATATGAGACTCTACATTTATTAGTCTTCTTTCTTTGCATTGTAATTATTCAATACCATCAACACACTATCTGTTATGCTTTCAGCAACATGTGCGATCTTTACATCTTTGAATATGTGTGGTGCTGGTGGAGTATCCCACTTTTAATTTTTCCTTATTAGAATCAATATGCTTTCAGAGGGTATCTATCAAATCAATCTTTTTAACTGAGTTTTGATAAAATCAAAGCTAGAGTGTTTTCAAATTTATAAGGCATATATTCGCTCCAAATCAGGCGTCGTTGTAATCAACGCATGTATGCCTATTTTGCATTAAGATAATACCACTTAGCTCAATGCCCAACTAAAGTTATTTTTGCTCAACCTACGCTCAAAACTAAAACCATTAAAAATAACACTAAACTTCACAGAATCAAAAGTGTTTATGATAATGATGAAAGAAATAAAGTTCATTCTACGTATCAAAGTAACTGTGTGCGGGCGAATATCTGTAGGAAGTCTAAATAAACTCGACGCAATTCGCATCCAACTCTTAATACGGTACAAAACAGGTAAATAGCCAAGAAACGAGGACTTACAGTAGCCAAGAAAATGCCACGTTTTTCTTTACTAGTTACGATGAAACACTCCGTAATTAAGTAAGAAAAATGCGTTGCTGTTCAAAGAATTCAACAACAAATAATGATGCAAGACGATTGCAACGGCTTATGATGTGAATCGCTAGGTAAATCTATTCAACTATGAAGCAACCTACACTCACAGGCTAGGTCAAATGTCAGGGAGCTATTTGCGAGATGTAGAAAAGGTATTTAAATGTTCATCTTAAGTCTAGAAGCCAATTCAGCGCGGTAGAGACCGGGGATTGCTTCTATTACAATTCAGATACCTAGCATATTTACAACTTTTTCTGGCAAATGAGGTTGCTAAATCGCGCTTTGAAAATGTATATGTCACATGCGCGCTCAATACCTTTCAGATGTTTTTTGGAACTTCTCCCGAACATAAAACTGACACTTGTTGAAAGTGGACACTCCGGATGTGCTATAAAACAGAATACTATCGCGATGATAGTTGAATTGATGGTCGTTCGCCGTGGGACTCGTAAGGGTCAGATAAGTATTTCTTTTCATGTCTATCAGTATAGTAGGCGATATCATCCTTGTTTTTTCTGTGATATCATCATTTTTATTAAATCTTAACAGATCTGATCTTTATGGATGTTTGTCAAAAAGTATCTATAAAAACAAATTTATTCTTAAGATTTTGTTTATGATCATTATTATCTTGGAAAACAAAAAAATATGCCAATTTCCTCATCATTGTCAGCCAAAAGACGTACACTGTTGGATACAAGACTCGCTGAAAGAATGCCACAATGGCCAGACTTGCACCGTTTAAGTCTACTGGACAGTCTCCTGCGACATTTACCAGGATACCAGTCCACTATGTTGGGGGCCCTGTACGAGGGTAGATCCTTATCCCGTGACAATGTAAATAATCTCTTCTTATGCATTTTTGCGATACTCAAGTTTCATGTCTGCTGCTGCAAGCCTTTTGCCCCAGTAATTTAGGCTATATATTATCAGCCAATCAGTCATGTTACTCTTTTATAGTACATATTTCAAGTTATACTTGTTTGACGTGTTCCCATAAGATGATACTCGTGTTACCAGGGGGGAACAACTTGTTTCCTCATTTAAAAATCGGTCGAACGTTATTTCTGAATGTAATAAAAATAGTAGTTTCGATAGAGCTTAACTACCGGATCCGGGCGACCCACTATCCCATCCCCGACAGAAGCAGACGGACAGATTTATTTCGTGATGTCATCGATTAACGCGGATACGCCACATGTTTTGCGATTTCTTTTAATTTAAATGCGTTCGCGCGGTGCGATTCCATTCGAGAGAACTTAAAACTAAATTAAACACGTTGTTGTGGGTACAGCTGTTACTGGATTTAAATTTATGTTTGAAGAGAGTATTTTGAGGTAATGTTGTTTATTGATGATTTTGTTCTAAGAAGATCTTAGCAATGAAAGTGAGCTTCTGTTTAGTAGGAAGCTAAATACTTAAGATTTATAGGTATAATTGACGATTTCATAAATAGTCTACATAGCATCTCCCATTAAACGCCTCTGCATTGCTTCAACTCAGCGTAAAACAATGAAATGCAGATTTCATTTGCTGCCAGGAATTTCGATAAAAGCAAGAGTTGAGTGTGCCCTGACATGATGTTCTTTACTTTGTAAAGTAGCTATCACCATTTGTTGCTTCATTCTGAAGTGATTGCCAGTCTTTGTTCTAGTCTACTAAAATTTAACATTTTAATATCTCAGCACTCCGTAAAATCCACAAAATGGCCGATATCATGGGCACAATCAATGATATAGAATTATGCATTTAATCCTCTATGCAGAACAAACAGCGAGTATACACAAGTGTGGTGATTAATTGTGTTTGCTTAGGTAGGATCACTGTGAAGTAGATTCCATATCTGTTGGAGCAACATGGCCTTGCTTGCCTTGACCTGCTTAGTACTATCTGCTAAAAATATAAATTATGCGTTAAGTTTAAGTCGACGCATGCCTGCCTACTCTAGGGTTATCTCTTAGTCTGTGACTATTAGCTTTTTGTGGCTTCCAGTGCTTCTCAGGTCAAGGACGAACGCAAAAAAAAAAAAGTAAATAAATACTCAATCATAATTCTAGCAATTCCAAGGTTTTAGACAATAAAAGAAAAACTATAGTAATATATAAATGCTTGTACGGTACGAAATGGCTAAAATATGTAATTTTTTACACTTCTAACATCCATCAGTTTGTCATTTTGAAAACAATTGTAAAAGTGAGTCGATGAAAAATTAGATCTAAAAATCGGAAAAAAATCGAATCAGTTAGACATTCGCTTAATTTTTGCTCAAACTGAAACGGGGGCACTTCACGCTCGCTCGGTCAATAAGTGATATATATCACTTACGTGTGGTTGAATTGGTTGGCCCGCATTACTAAACAGTAATTAGGTATCTTCAATCTGCACCTCCCTATCAATTTTCATCGTGAGCTTGATTTATTTAACTTAGGTAACTTATTTATTATGAAACGTTATGTACTTAACTGCCTTCGCTTGTCACTGACAGGCGTAATTAATTACCTCCCGAGTCCCGCCCTGGTACGATACGAGTTAACTAAGTGTGGCCCGCTTAATACCTAGTATTTTGACATTTGCTGGAAGAAATGATGAAAATAACGTTGATGTATCGCGTTCCCAATCCGCACAGGGTCCAAGTAGGAACTAGGCCGTAGTTCATTCTGAGATCCCGAGATGATGATGGTCCTGGAGCAAAAAATTACCGTCAAGGTCCAATGTAATCATCTTCAGAAGTCATCCACTACTTAACACAGGCATCCCCCTTAGATAGAACGCTACAGCGAATGACGATTTGCCACCTAGTTACATGTATTGCCTGCGTCGGTCCACCTGATGGCAGGTCTGCCAACACTGCGTATTCACATGTGTTGGCGCCATTCGAATACCCATGTCCCAGAAGTCAACAGTTATCTATTCTTTGAGCGAAGTGGCTTGCCCTTTGCCACTTCAATGTACATATTCTTCTATGTCGGCGACTCTAGCTTTTCAGCTGATTTCCGCTAGGCCAGATTATATATCAGTATATATGTATCTTAAAATATTAAAAACTATTATTACCATTATTACAAGTGAATGTGATAATCAACCTTGTTGATTGACAACCAACGCTGCTTGATTCCAGATTGATTTAACTCACTGTATTAGTAGGCACTAATTCATCCACTTTCGATATGGCCATGGATTTTAAGTGATAAGAAAAACAAGTTGGTCACATTTGTAAACTTATTTTATAGCCTTTATAGCGATAATATTGCCTCAAATGTAAACAAAATCGATATAACGAAAACCTAGTTCAGAAGCAAAGCCGACTGTTAGTGAACGTACAAAGGAAACCGTATATACGTCTTTGTATTCGCGAATGAAGTTTAAAAAGTGTGCAACTGTCTCTCTATTCCTTATCTCGATACGCGCCTCAAGCGAGACGCGCGTAATGCGCTCGATAATACATTCAGATCGTATTTATTCGCGTGGCACAGGTTCCATTGGTTCGCTCTACAGGGTTTGGTTAGAGACAATCCCCTGGAGCTAGAACATTGGAAATATCGCAACTAGAATACACATAGATATTAAGTTGGAATATGAACCAATCTTCGACGATTTTGTAAGGAAGGCAAACATTGTAGTTCATTGCTTCACTCAAAAAAAGAATGATAATTTACATACAATAGTTTCTCGGAGTTTTTGAAAACTTATTTCTATTTTCGTAATAATGTACTCAATTAAAAAACCAAACCCGGTTTTTGATGCATCGTCGCGTTTGAATTATATGAATGAATAAAAAAATATCCCTCGTGGAACATTGCAGAGAACGTACTCTGCTTCCTGTATTCATTTTATTCCAAGTCCTGAATAGGTATTATAGGGGCTCTTTCACATATTCCCGAGCCCGCATTCACGTTGCCTAAGCAGGCACTGCCCATAAGTCCCAGTAAGCATTACAATTTCCTCGACCTACTAAGTCGAAAAAAATCTTCAAAGTCAACAAAAATGTATCGAATTTTGAATAAGTTGTTCATCCGGCTCTAGAGATAAGTTTGAATTTGGAATGAATTTATAATTAACAATCAGCCTTTCAAGTTTATCAATTGGAAGGATGAACTGGGTTTTAGGCAGAGCTTGTTCAATGGATGACACACTGTCTTGGATTGTTTGGTTAGGATCGTCGGATCGTTATCGAGGTTATCTGTGTAATTAGTAAGCTCTTACACATAATCCTACTTATACTTGCTTGCAAGATCGACGTGACTATATTGGCTTTTGTCGCGGCACTAATAGGATAAAGTAGTTTAGTGTCCACAAAAAGAATTATACTTGTGTTACTTACCTGCTTACGTTCTGTTCTACTTAAAACATTGTTTACTGGAAACTTAAATCTGTAATACTTTTTGGTTGGTAACTTTTCTTTTTTGTTTATAGCCACTGTGGAAAGGATTGCGTATATGCATTGGAAGTTAGAGTTGTGTTTGTGTGTATGTCTATTACCACGTTTCTCAGAAATCTCTGATCCAATTTCCTTGCGGTTTCTTAAACTTTATTGCGACATACTTTTCTACGCCGTAAATTAACAAAAAACTTTTTGAAATTAGATTTATACATTATCGATCTTGTTCGTCAGTGACTCTTATCGATTTTTTAATAGGAGAAACCGACTACTATTTGATGATGTACTTTTATGCCTAGGTAAGTTTTCGACGGGTAGGTATTCGGGTAAAAAAACTAAGACTGTTTTTGCAAATTGATAATTTTGCTGAATCGAAATATCGATCAATGATAATATCTGGCCATAAAACTCAGTTTAATGATACATTAAGAAGAGTCATAAAATTTATAGTTGTTTACAAAATACAGCTCGATACAAGCAAACGAAGACGTAACCACGACTTTAAAGCAAGGCATTAAAGACAATAATATATTTTTTAGCTTGAAGTTGCATCTACAGAAATCACTAATGAGCAAAAATTATGAGTCAGTTTCTATACAAAGTTGTGTAAAAATTATTCCTTCCTTATTAATTTATATTTAAGTTCTCGACTGTACGTACATTGTAGGTACGTATCTATATCTATCAGTGTTCAGCTTCACTGAATCTAATAGGTATTGAAAGACGTAAGTTGCACGTGCTCGGTCATTTATTTAAAACTTGCTCCAAACCCAGGATACAAAGGTATACCTAATAAATTGTTACATTTGCATAATATAAGCATCAACGCGAAAGAACACTTGCGAACTAAGTATTTCAAAAGTTTGAAAATATGGGTGCTTCGATGATTAGGAAACTTGTCTTTGAAAATCGAAAGTTTCCGTTCTTGGAAGTATGTTCTCAAGATATTTTCTTCATGAGTTTCATAAAAATCGTTTTTACCCGACTGCAAAGAAGGAGGGTTATTTGTTTGACCCGTATGTATGTAGGTATGTATGTATGTCTATTCCTATGTCCTCTCGTAACTACTCAACGGCTGAACCGATTTTGATAAATGATACGTCATTGAATTCGTCTTGATGACGCGAGTGACACTGGGTACATGAAATTCTTGAAAAATTAAAATGGCGTATTTTTGGCGCCAAATTGTTTTAAAAAAAACAATCCTATCGAGTTGGATATCAAATGAGAGTTAATAATTAGCTCATTCTAATATATTATTATATATGTGTTATAATTGTTTTAATCTACCATTTTGCACAGAAATACCAAAAAAGTGTGAAATAGAATCAATAAATCATCAAAATCAAAAACCCGACTGCCTTAATCCTCTCAAAAAAGAAGAAAACAAGTCTAGTGGGCTAGAACTCTGTTAAGTAGCTAACTTAAGAGTTTAACAGTCGGGACCTATTCAAATCGTGACCAGCTCTAAAATTCTTAGTACTTATTATATAATGGGCCCCGACTGTTGAACTTTATGTTAGACTTAACAGAGTTTTAGATTTGATTTCTTCTTTTTAGTATTGTTTAAGGCAGTCGGGTTTTTGATTTTTTAAATTTATTGTTTTTGTTTACCTACATTTCGTTTCTTTAACATCTTCATCCGTTATTTTGTGTTACACGAGCTCACAATATGATGGATTATTACGGATATACAGGAGGTTTGGACATCCATCGATAAATCACACATTCGTGAATCATTGCGGGGAAAAAGAAACACGTACGTGATGTGAAAATGGATCTAACAAGTAACATTACATTCGTTATTAATACTCAGAACTATGAAAACGTAGACGCCACAACAGTATCGAGTTAAATGATGCGTAAAGCTTTTAAGGAGCACCGGTTATAAAATAAGCGGTTGTTCCACTTAATTTGGGGTTCTGATTAAAGTCTTTACTAATAATGAGGGTGTAAATGTAATGCGGGGCCAAAGTTATAATTGAGCGAACGCGTACTCGCAGCGATCACGGGTTCGCGCCTGTCCCGCCGTGAGGGCTGGCGTAAATTAGTTAGCAACTAGCTGATACTTCGCCTCTCGTCTAGTTAGACGGTACTTAACAGCTTATTGGGATCACTGGATGAATCTTCCGTTTTATATTGCCTTAACGATCAGCTTAAAAACGCTTTTAAGAGTTGGTT